>NW_010195170.1:32192-73672 GCF_000695765.1 Mesitornis unicolor
CGGCCCCCCCGGGCCCCCCCAGCCAGTCCATGCTGTCCAAGTTAGCCTCAGCCAGGTCCAGGGCTATGCCCCCAGACGGCTCGTGAGCAAAGTGCAATTCCGAGGTGTCCATAGGTGAAGGCGGGTGGTCCAGGATGGCCGAGCTGCTCAGCATCTCACTGTGGAGGTCATCAATCAGGGACAGGGGCTCCGGCCCATCGTGGCCTGCCGTCAGCAGCGGGAGGCCGGTGCTGCTCTCCAGGAAGTCCTCCAGCCGCCCCACGGGCACCGGCTGCCCCAAGGACACTGGCGCCGCCAGCTCCGAGGAATGGTGGCTGCTGGGCGGCGAGGGGCAGGCTGGGGTCACGGGTGGTTCTTTCCCAGCTGGGGATGACTGCTTCTTGAAGTCAGCAGAAATCTCTGTCCAGGGAAAAAAATCAGGAAGGCCAAGGTGAGGAAAAGTTTGGCTGAACATCTGAAGGATCCCTCCCACCCACCAGGGCAACAGGGACCCCCCAGACCGAGCCATCGCTGACCACCAACTGTGATAAGGAAACTCATCCCATGCTTGCACTCAGCTTGCTGTGGGGAGTTTCCAGTCTGCCACCAGGGAATTCAAGCTCTGTCATAAAATCGTAGAATCAAAGAGTGGTTTGGGTTGGAAGGGACCTTAAAGATCATCGAGTTTCAACCTCCTGCCATGGGCAGGGACACCCCCCACTGGACCAGGTTGCTAAAGAGATGTGCTCAGATCTGATGCAGCAGAGACCCCAAGAAGCTTTCTATCACACTCACGTCTGACTGACATCTCCCTTAGTGCCTTAATGACCACTGCCTACACCAAAGGTGCTGTCAGGGATGGAGGAGCGAAGACCTGGGCCATGCCAGTCTCTCCCCTCAGCGCTCTGCAATCCCCAGGCTCAAACCCAAAGGCCGTGGGAAATGCTGGCTTTGTCCCCTTACCTCCACTTTTGATGAGAATGTCAAACAGGTCGTCCATCTGCTGGCTGGAGCAGCCGTTCTCCTGGGGAGAGCGAGGGCAGGATTAGCTTCCTGTTTACCAGCAGCACCCTTGGCTGCTCTCCTCCCTCACCCCAGGGACAAGGCTGTTATCTAGTGAGAACGAGCACACAGAGGCAGGCCCCAGATTCCTCTGTGATCCCAGGCTGTTATGGGACGGGAGGGCACAGTCAGCAACTGCTGTGCTAACACTCCCCAGGCAGTGAGTGGCTTGGGATCTCTGGCTGTGGTTTAGGGTCTGCCCCAAACTCTCCAGAAGGAATTCAGCCAGGAGGGCGCAGTTAGAAAGGGAGACTTTCCCATTCTCTACTCCTGGCCCAGATGAGGAATCGAAGCAGATTTACAATGGCAACTTTTCACCTGCTCTCCAAGAGAACCAGGGATAAGAACTGCTCTCACCTGGGCCTTTGGCTGTTGCTTTATGGCCTCTTCATAGCCTGGTGGCTCTTTCATTGGGACCGAGGGAACAGGGAGAGGAGGTGGAGGAGTTCCAAAAAGCGACGAGTGCTGTTGCTGCTCCAGGTCCATCTGGGCTGGGGAAGGGGCAGCAGGAGAGCCAGGCTGCGATGAGGGCTGTTCAGAATGAAGGCAGAAAGGGTAATCAAGGGAAAGTCTACGTCAACTCCTGCCTCACAGCTTCTTGGAGAGACCATCACCCCCTCTCTTGGTGACTGCTGCTCTAAGGTCTGCACTGCTCTGCTCCCAGCAGCCTGGCTTCTTCTGGGTACTCTGTGCGCTATGTGCTGGCTGCAGATTTCCCCTCCAATGCACAGCTGGAAATCTTTTGCTGATT
Organism: Mesitornis unicolor; assembly: GCF_000695765.1. Classification (NCBI taxonomy): domain Eukaryota; kingdom Metazoa; phylum Chordata; class Aves; order Mesitornithiformes; family Mesitornithidae; genus Mesitornis; species Mesitornis unicolor. The sequence goes on from NW_010195170.1 coordinate 33,985, forward strand.
TTTCTAATGCTAGAGTAACCACACCACAAACCACCACCACACTGCTCCTGAATGGAGAGAGCCTCATCTGTGCAAGTGGGGGATTCCTCTGGCACTCTGGAGAGGGCACTTCCCATGTGTTCAGCCTACGCGGCACAATATATCCAGGACCAATCATCTCCTACCCACTTACCCCTGCAGTGCCCACTTTGGGGACACAATCGAGCTTCACTAGCAGCGATTTTCACAGCCTGACGGTGAGCGGAGAGCACCAGAGCACTCAGCAGCACCAGAGACCTCCAAAGGAAACCCCAAGTGCTGCAGGAAGTGATGCTCATGACTCATCTTTACCAGATGAATCAGCACACAACTGCCCATAAGAAAAGCTAAAACATGGATCAGGTCTTTGCCTCTACAGCAGCTGCGCATGGTCCACGCTGAAGCTTGCTCCCCCGGAGCAGTGATCCTGTTTGCCCTGTTGGTCTGTTCTGTGACCTGCTGGTAGTGGAGCGACCCCAGACCCCGGCCAGCAGAGCTGTTCTGGGGTTCAGTCTCCTCCTGAGAGGGGTTGGAAACTGGCGCTGTGGCACTGTGATGTGCTGGGAGGGCACCTTTTTTGACACGTTGGGTGGGCTGGCTTTGCCAGGAGCACCAATTTTGAGGGACTGTTTGTGGAAGCCATTGGGGCTGCAGGCTTGGAGGTGCTCAGACACAATACGGTGTGGGGCGGCTGCCCCATGACCACCCGCAGGCCTGGCTTCTGACCCTACAGGGAGGCACAAGGGTTAGAAGAGTCACTGGAGGCGTCTCCACAGCAGACAAGCTAAGGGAGTCTGGTGGAAAAGGTGCCTTCCTCTACTTTCTGCATTTCCTCAAAGGTCTCAAAGTAAACCAAGGCACTGACCCTTTGCAAAGGGGATATCCCACTCTGGCTACACTAGAAATTACTCCTGTCTTCATATCCTTCCCAGGATCTGACTCAGAAATGATCCTCCAAGCTCTAAAAACTCTTCATAATCTTTCTGTATCTTATCTTAATGACATGTTAGAGAGAGCACTAAGTGGGCTAGAAAGGGAAGGGATGCCCAGCAGAGCCTCTTCACAGCCATCACCTGGAGAAGGGTAAGGGCAGAGGTGCTCTCTTTCCCGATCTGGCACCACACTTCACAAAGAGGTGATTACCAGGTAAGCTCAAGGCACAGGAATGGAAATCACAGCATGTTCATCAGTACCGGAGAGTACTGGGTCACCCCCTTTTGACCCTCTCAGCGCTCAGACACCACTTTCAGTAGCAGACATACTGCCCACTCCATGCACCTTTTCAGTTCAGCAGTGCTCCTTCAAGGACTGAGGACACCACCGTGAATGAAGGCTGCCCACTCTGGCCTCTCCCCGTTTTTAATTGATAGGCAATGCTTTCTAAAACACCCACTGGCGTTCTGCCCAGATGAGGGACTGAAGGGCAGAAGCCAGTAAATTGTCAGGGTTTAGCCCAGAGCTCTTTGCAGTAAAGCTTCCACATCACTGCCAAGAATGCCCACAGGAGACACTTGTCCCCTCATGGACACTTAGTGCTCCTGAAACCTCATGCCTGATGGGCTCTCCATCGCAGCTACTTCGGCAGGAGGCGGGGGAACGGAGAGGCTCAGCCAGGCCCACCCCTTCTGCTGCCATGTTCAAGCTGAAAACCAAACCCTCCGTGCAGCTGCAAGCTGTGGCAAAAGCTGCCATGAGCTCTTATTTGCTGTGATGATGGCCTCTGAGCAGGATTGGGCATGCGTGTTCCCTTCCCTTACCACCACTGCTACAAACCCTGGCAGCAGGCAAACTAAAACAAGAAAGAGAAGTGAGCAGGCAGGGAGCTACCTTTCTGACAGATTGGTTTAGTCCTCTGGGCTGCTGCTGCTGCAGGGGTTGCTGCTGCTGCTTCTGCTGCTGCTTCTGCTGCTGCTTCTGCTGCTGCGTGGGCTGCTGCTTCTGCTGCCGCGTGGGCTGCTGCTGGGGGTTGCAGGTAGCTGACACGTCGGTTGTCTGGAAGTTTTAGCGGGTGATGATTGTACTCTCTGGAGAGAAAACAGTATCCATGAGAAGCCATTCCCCAAACACAGAATGGAGCAAGGCTTGTGTTTCTTAAAGGAGCTATGAAGTTTGGTTTTCCTCACTCTTTGTTCTTTAGGAAGTTCAGTCAATCGTTCTGTCTCATCAGGCAATCAGATTGGGGCGGGATTCAGCATCCTAAAAGAGGATGTAGTACCAGTCTAAATCCCTAGGCTATCCATGATGTCCCTCAAGGGCTGGCAGACCTGACACAGGACCTGTCCTCTTTGAAGCTGCAGCTGGAGTTCGGATGAGTATGTCACCTGGGGTATCGAGGGTGACACTGGATGCTGATATTTGAGAGCTGACTGGCATCTCATCTGCTACACAGCAAATGCAGCCTGCTCAGTGCCTGTCTCTGGTGGTAGACAGCACCATCTACTCTGAAGAAGGTGCAAGATGTGTCAGCAGAGAATGAAAATCTTCACTGGCGACACAGAAGATGGTGGGGTTTGACTCATGCCATAAAACCTGGGCATATTTATCCCTTCCTGGAAGAAACACTCAGAACACTTCTGTTAAGTGCTGAGCTCATGCCAACGGGGGAATAGCAGACCATCTGATGAACGACTCTGTTAACCCTGAAATACTTACAGGCATTAAAACAAAGAGCAGACATAAAAGCAAAAAGTCTGCTCCAGGGTCTGATTGCAGCTCTCAGTAGTTGACGTGACCTATCGCTCCAACTGCAATCTCTCCAGTGGAGGACAAGAGATGAAATACACCCTGCTTTTATAACTAACACAGGTGTAGTTGTTTTTTCAAAGACTAGTGAAATGTGGCAGCAAATCCTTGTCCTCCAGGCCTGAGATCCCCCCTGACAAAAGGCAGAGCCATGTGTTTGGAAGAATGCTGAACAGCCCGTGATGCACACTGCTGTACACAGTTCATCATTGTCAAACTCCAGGCTTTTTGCTGAAGATCTGCTTACACTGCTCTGTTTTACAAAGCCACGAACTGCCAGCCATCGTGGCCAGCAACTCAGCCATTTCAGTATTTACTGCACTGAATTTGCAACATGTTCAGTCACCCTATGGTAACCTGAACCATAGGAGTGGGAAGAGGGAGAGAGGAACCCAACTGCCCTCCAGCAGGGATGCGATCTGACCCTTGCGTACCTGCGAGGCTGGGCAGCTACTCCCTGCCTTCCCCTGGGGCGAGAGGCCCTGCCTCTCGGGGCTCTGCTTGGTCACGGTGAGGACGATGTGGGTCCCTGTGGAGTCGGTGATGAGGGTGGGGGGAGGAGTGCCCTTGATGAGGTCGCTCAGGGTGCTCCCTTGCTGGCCAAGGAAAAGCCGCAGACTGTGGGACTGGCACGGCGGCTCTGCTTCTGCGGCGGGCACCTCCTGCTTCACCATCACAGCTTTCTTTGGCACTGGGCTTGGATTTGAAGTGTCCATTTGGCTAGCAGTTGGTGCAGGGCTGAATTGGTCTGTTTGGCCACTGGATTGCTTCGCAAACTGGCAACTCAGGAAACCATTTTCACTCTTGACCTGGGTGCCAAACGCTGCTGGGTTGGAGGCAAGGGCTGTTCCTTCTCCTGCAGCCACTGGGGCCCGTAGTGACTGCTGAGAGCGCTTCTCCTGCTCTAGCTGTTGTCTAAGCATCTCAACCAGCTGTTGCTTCTGCTTCAGCATGCGGGTGAGTTCCTCAATCTGCTTGTCCTTCTCCTGCAGCATCTGGTCTTTGTCCCTGGCGCCTGCATCTCTGCTGTTACCAGTGCTGCACCGCTCCGATCTGGGTGCTGCGTTTACGTTGCAGGAGGCAGGCTTGGAGCTTTCTTCCTTCACCAGGAACTGCACCGGAGACGCCTGCAAGGTGAGCTGAGTCAGGGGTGAAGTCACCATCTCTCCAAAGGTGTCTCCGGTGGCTGAGTTCTCATCCCCTGTGCTCATTTGCGAGCGTTCAGAAGGAGTGGGAGAAACAGGAGGAGTGGAGCCTGTGCTGCCAAACTTCATCACTCCACCACCAGTGACTGTGGCCACAACTACTTCTGCTGGTGCAATGCCAGTGGTGACCAGGGCTGGCCCTGTGCTCAGCCTGGCAGCTGGGAAGGCTACTGCCACTTCGGCAGCTTTTGGGAGAATGGCTGCTGTGCTGGGCTTGGGAATGAGGGTTGTTTGGCCGGCTGCACCATTCTGCTCTTGGTAAGCTCTGAGACGCTCAATCAGGTCCATCTTTGTGCCTGAGACAGGCAAGGCCCTCAACTTCAGCTCTTGCTTCAGCTCTGCTACCTGATCAGGGGTAAAGAAAGAGGGCAACATTAACAGAAGGCACACTCTAACCAGAACAAATATTAACAGCTACCAGAGCCAAAGGACAAAACTGACCCCTCTGCAGGCCAGCAAACCTGCACCTCAAGTACAGACTGCGGGCTACTCCTGTCAGTCCCGCTCTGGGGCTGCAACATCACTCAGTACTGCCCTCTCCACTGGCAATGGCAAAAAAGGGCTGTGCAGCTTCCCAGGACATTTACCTTCATCTCATCTAGGTTGGCAGGGAGAGGGCCGGGCTTGCCCACTGCAGCATTACTGTTTTGTCGCAACAGCCCACTGGAGCCGGAGGATACTGAAGATGCACTGCTGACTGTGGCAGAGAGATTGCGTACAGCAGGGGCACTGGCACCGCTCTGCTGCTCTCCTGGAGGCCTGCAGGGCAAGAAAAAACACGGGCATCAAAACCAAGGTGAAAAGGCACCAGAGGCCCCCAGTGTCAACAATCATACACGTTCAGAAACATCTGGGTCACTACTGCCACCACAGACATTAAAGCACACCACTGCCTTTGACTAGATCCATGCCCTTTCCCCTGCCAACCATCTCACTTCACCTGCTTTTGTATGATTTATCTGATGCCAGCCCTTTTTGTGGCCTGCTGTCACCTGACGAGATTGAGCGCATTACACCCAACCACCACACCTCACAACCCAGAATACAATGCCTCTGGTAACAGCACTGGGGAACCAAGTGCTTCCTAAGAGAGAGCTGCCATTTAGGGCCCGTACTTTGGTGGAGCTGGCAGGATGGTCTGATAGTTGTAGTGCTGCTGCTGCTGCTGGTTGAGGATCTGAAGCTGAAGAAAGAGCTGCTGCTGCTGCAGTATTCTGGCATAGGATGAATCCATGGGAGGAGCTCCCTTGTCCTGCTTTTGGTCCGGGGGAATATATTGATGATATTTAAGCTTCTTGACTTTCGGCTTCAACTCCTTGGCTTTTTTACTGCGCTGAGACTTCTCACTAGCAGACTTGGGCTGGCTTTGCTATTTAGGAGAAAAGGAGGAAGCAAATAAGAATGGAAACACTGAAATAACATAACACTCTATGTAAACCAGAACGCACACTGGGATTTTCATTTCAGAATTCTCCAGATTTGACCTCAGGGTCTTTCCATTCTTCTCTAACTCAGGCAACAGTGTAGTCAGAGCACCCACAGCAGCTTACGCAGCACCATAACGCAGGTCACAGAAAGACAGCCACTCATCTTTCCCAGCACACCAGATCACTTGCTCATCCAGTGCAGACTCTAATTATGGATAATGTTGATTGTTTCAAAACATTTTGCATTCAGGACGCATTTTACAGAAGGTGAATACATCATGGAACAGAAAAACCTATTAAATACGTTACAACTAGTGTCAGAGGAAGACACTAGTGAGAAAGAAGCTTTCTTTCCTTTGCATCTGTTAACTCAATACCTGCAACTCCAAATCTCCTCCAGAGTAACCACCCTATCTTCCTTCAGACTACAACAATTAAGAAATCGGTCTCAATATTACCTTAATGAGTGTTGGTGGGGGCTTGGCAGCAGTAAGAGCCACTCCATTGGTAAGACTCGGGGGCAAAAGAGGTGGAGGTGGCAGAGGTGGGGGTGGCTGTTCAGGTAGGAAAAGTGTTTCACTGGAGTCTGCACTAATCTGCAATTGGGATGTACCCTGCAGGGACAGAAAAAGGCATAATGAATACACATGCAAGGAGGAAAACAGTTTAAAGAAGTGCAGGAAGTCCCCACTTACAGGGAAGCAGCACAGGTTTCAAGTCATTAATTAGAATCATTTAATCCATTGCTTCAGTTGTCTCTGAGAAGCAGCACAATTTCTTAGGGCAGGAAAGGAATCAAAATCCCACACCTGTATCTCCCAGCTTTGCCAGAGGACCCCACCAATACCACACAAAGCTAAGACCTCTGGTGAAATCTCACAGACTATACCTTTTAAAGATCCCTCATTCTCGCTTTTTAGGACCCTCTGCTACAAATCAGCAGTAGCTGTGAAGCTCCAGGGCACTGCAGGAGATCACCACATTCTCACCTGAGCTAGTGACGAGCCAGTGGTGCTAGGGAGAGGCTCACAAATCCGGGAGTCCATCGGTGATGGGACAGACCCCTGGGACTCATGGCTGGCTGGCTGTTCTGGGGAGAGGGCATCACTGCTGTCCTCATCGAAGGAGGAATTGTCTGCAACCTTTGGGTAGTTCACCTGTCCAACTAAAAACACAAACACCAATTGTGGTCTTCAAAGTGGAATAAGAATTTCACTTGACACTAGATGCTTCACAAAGATGATGAAGGCATGCGTCTGAATTGTGCTTAAAGCACCAACTAAAAAGCAGAGAACAAACCCCAAATTGGATCTGGTTTCAATGTTTACATTCATCTCTGCTACCAGCAGAATAAAACAATGCAGACTGGAATGAACCATTCCCATTGCGTCTCAGCCAGACAAGATTAGGAAGTAAAACACGTGCTACTTAATTCTGCCCAAACCTAGATCTGTGGCACCATTTGATTATCATCTGGCACTAAAGAAGGATAGTAGGCAGTGTAAAGTTGAGTCATGGTTTCTTTGGCATTCATCCTATGCAGTGGAAGGCAGAATCCCTCTTCAAGACAGAATCCCAAATTGTCTTCTTGTCTTGTAAGAAACAAGGGCTATGGATTCAGTGGTGGCCCTGATTGCTGTTAGCGTTCCTCTCTATCTACATGTCCAGTAGATAAAGTCACTCGAGTGTACATTTTTAATGCACTGCTGTTTTTTAGATTACATTATCTCAAATTAATCCTGGTAAGCAGGAAAATACAATCATCTGCAGCTAACATAAAAAACCCAGAAATCCAGAGAGATCTCAAAGTCAGAAGGAAGCCACATCTCTAATGCCTCAGTTCAAAAGTTCACTTTTTCTCTTCCTCAACCACTTCTTGTGCAACAGTGAAGAGAGGCTCTCCCACATCACAGTACTTTTCCTTTTTCATGAGAAGTACTCCATATTGCTCACAGTTGTGTCCCATTTGTCTTTAAAGTGGCTGTGCCTGTTTGAGGGGATGAATAACCACAGATAAACACAGACTGCCCAGTCTGGGGAGATGGGAAAGAGCACTGCTGAGGCAGTAGGAAGGCTATTCCTCAGCATTCCTTTCAGTCCTTGGAATGGCACTAGTATGATTTACATCTGTTCTGGTTTATTTTTAAAGGGGTTGAATCCTCTGAAGTTTTTAAGTTCACAGACAGCTTTTGTTTCATCACACCTGTTTATATTCCGTCTCCACTCCCTGATCTGAGTAAGTCAGTGGGTTCTCCCTGACCAACGCTGCTGACATGTTATACTGAGAGAGAGATTTTTAAAGACAGAATGTAGGGAATGCAATCTTCAAGTCTTTAGGGTATGCAATTGCTTCCACATTATTCTGGGATGTCCATACTCCTTAGAATTTAATGTCTCTGTAGCACTAACTGGGTCAGAGGGAGTTCTGCTTTTCAGAATCCTTAGGGCTGAAAGGCTGCAATTCTGAGACAGGAAAATGAGACCAACCATGGGATTGCACTCCCTGAGGCAGGTAGAAATCACAGCCACCTGTAGGAAGTGTCCTCACCACCAATCCTCCTGGCCTTACCTATAATGGCTTCCTTCAGGCTTGATTCCACAGGCAAGATGTTCTTCTCCACCAGCTCCATGGGACCTGGCCTCTGCGCTATCTTCTCATTGAGGTCATCTGCCAGTCTGGCTCTCTTTAGCTTCAGCTGCTTAGCCTGCAAGGAGGGTTCAGCTGAGGTTTCTGTTCAGGGGAAAGCAAATAAAATGGCATCAATCCAGCAACGGTCAACCTATGCACTTCAGAAGTATTTTACTTCTATTCAGAAAGGTAACTGCAGATAACAGTCAACAACTGTGCAGAAAAACAGCTGCAGATAACAATAGATTACTATGCATTATAAAGATATCACAGATATTATGTATATTTAAGTTACAAATACAGCAGCCCTTGTGACTCTAGAATAGGACAAATTCACTGTTCTCATCCAATTCTCATTCATCTTTTCCCTTTCAGTTGTGTCCCAAGACGTAGTAAACAGCAGCAGCTTCTCTGCCCCGCTACCTCATGGATATTTTACAGTGTCTTCCTTTAGTAGAAGGGCAATCCATGGTCATTCAGTTTTATGGATCCTCAGCTACACAAAACTGCACAATTTTGAGTTCACAGAACAGATTCTTCTGAGAATCTCCATGCAAGCAGAGTTCAACCCCTCCCAAGAAATCATGCAACAGGCATGATCTTCTGCACACTCCCAGCTGAAAGACTTGGGGTTCAGGGCAAAATAATAATAAGTAGTTACAATACAGTTTATTGTTGATGTTTTCCTGTTTAGCAGGTGCCATACCTTCCAGAATGTGCATCCTAACCAGCTCTGATCTCTCTGGCCGGGACCGGATTTTCCGTTTCAGATAGTCCTCTGTCTGCAGCAAAAATAGACAAGCAAAAACCAATTTCAGTGGATCAGACACAGAAGTGAGGTAATCTTGGACAACACAGACAAGAGAAACAACCACCTTTAGTTGTTACTGAGATCTAAATAAACACAGAAAAGAGAAGGGGCATATCTTCTATCCCAGAGCATGGGATATTATAAAATATTATAATATTATATTATTCTAAAGATCACCTCCTACTGTACATAGCCTCAGTGTAAAAGTGCACTGCCAACCCACAGAACAGAAACTGGAAAGGACTTCCTCAAGAGCCAAAGCCCTTTTTTCCCCTTTTATACACCACCACTAACTTGCATCAGGGTGAAATTCAAAACATTTCTTTTTACATTAAAGATAGATGCACTGGTTCTACTGTTCAAAGCAAATACTTTCACATACTGCTGGCATTCAGAGCTGACTTGTGGTTTGGACACACTCTCTTATCTGTTTAAAGATGCGTTATTTGTTAAGCTAAAGACCCCATGCGCTCCCTTGGCAGGCAGAATCTAAATGCTATGACAAGACTTATTTCATTTCCAGAACTGCTTTTGTCTTTGGAGAATGCAGTACAGAGCAATGTACAGAGATGATCCTGTCTGGGCTGAGCAAGAGATCCTTTACTCAGCCCAGGAATGGGTGTCTGGGAGCAGTGGGTAACAGACTGGTAAGCACGGGCCATCAGAATGAGCCTTCAGAGAAAATAAATATCAAGTCAATCACAAAACTGCACCGTACTTGCTTAGTCACCCACACCAAAGTGTTAACTTCAGGAAGTTTTAGGAAAAAAGAGGAGGAAGAAGCAAGACAAGCGTCCCAAAGGCTTTTAACGCAAAGTCCACCATTCCAACCCTTCCACAGAGCTTGAAGTGCTAACACTCCCTCACAGGTTTTCATCACAGCTGTTATTTTTTTACTTATGTGGCTTTCACTTTTAAAACAAAACTTAGCCCAGCAGTCATAACAGGTTTTATTCCCCTGTAGGCTAATCAGAAAAAAACTATCCCCAGAGGCCTTTTGAGGAACAGAAATTATCAAGAAACCCCCAGTTAGCAAAGGTGCCGCATGAAGTGTGACGCCTGGCTTCCTCTTTCTACAGAGCCAGAAGTCTGTGTGATTTCAGTGTTACAAGATTTTGGGGGGATCCTCTCTATTAATTTTTCAATTTCTAATGCCCCACATAAACAAGTGCACGTGCTGGTAGCAGAGGAACAGTACACTTTGCTCAAAGGTGGCAATGAGCTCCACGTGACAGGAGCATTGAAGGGCAAAACAGACACCATAAAAATAAAAATGTAAAGTATATGGAGAGTGGGGAAGAAGAACATCAGTTACCTCCAAAAAGAAGACTGCAGGGGAAATCAATGCACTGTCTTCAATGGTTCTTAGGCACGACCAGTTCACTAAGGGTTAACCACCACCACACACAAGCTGAAGAACAACCCATCCCATATGTCTTTGACTGTATAGTGCTGCTTTACATCCAGAATACGAACTATTGCCTTCTGCATCTCAGTATCAGCTACAGGATGCCCAAAACATGACTCCTGACTTCCCCAAAACATTGAAGAGCATAATGTATCTTACCCTGGCCCGCTCCAAACTCCTTCTCTGTTCGTGAAATGCAGCTGGACTTTTCAGAGCTGTTGAGAGGAAAACATTTGGAGAATGAATTAGAATGATGGAAGTTCTCGCGCTGAACATCCCTTCAGGCCAACCAAGTTAACAGATACACCACAGCAACTGCCTCCTGCAGCTTTCAACACACTGGACCAGATCTCCAGCTGGCACAATGCGATGTGAATTGACATACTCCATTTGACAGCACAGGAGCTACGGGAACTGACCTGGACGTTTTGCGGGCCACTAAAGAGACTAATGCAGGCTATACTTCTTGTCAAACTCACCAATGATCACCAAGTTGAGTCCAAGAACATGAGTCAAAAACAGCCCCTCAATAAATGCCTTTCACAAGTTTCAACACAGAGTAAGATATCCAGGACCCTTAAGAAATGGAACGGCACGGAAACATTGAAGAGATACATGAAATGGTTGGAAGGATGGGGGAGGATCCTAATGAACTGCAAATCCTCTTTTACTACCTTTTAATGTCAAAGGAAGCGGCAAGTCTTTCCTTAATCTGCACCTGTGTTTTGTGTACATGCAAGGGCTGATTGCAAATTCTGCAGGTTCACCGGACATATATATTGCTTCAGGTAAGAGAAACTATCGTGACAGCAGGAACACTTGGACAGGAAAGTGCATCTCTCTGTTGACAGAAAACCAAGACTGGAGGAATTAACAGCAGCTCTCCATATAACAGACCTCACCCCCACGGGCCCGGGATAAAAGAAGAGCCAAAATGGATCAGGTTTTAAGAAACTGATCCTCTGCTGTCCAGGACCATACTAACCCTGGAGGAATCTCTCACTCTGCCTGGCTCCTCTGGAGTACACAAAGCTCACGTCCCACAGTAAAACCGGAGAAAGAGGGTGACATTAATTCTAACTCAGCAACAGTAAGTGTCACTAGCTCCTCATGGTTCTCCTGAATCTGCAAGCGGCTTGTTTTCTAAAACAATCACATGGTGGCTCATATTCAGAACTGGCTGGAGGAAACATGATAATTTCCTTTCATATTTCTGAAATACTCATATTTAAAACTGCCTGGTCACGTTGCTAAAATACCATCAAGCTAAACAGCAAAGTTAAAAAGCTTCAGCTTTAAGGCTAAGTTGCAAGTCTTTTGAAGACAGAAATCTACACTCACGCAGTTAGTAACTCCAGGTTACTATGGGTTCATAGGTCCTATGAAATATAGTTACTCATATTATTTTTAATTTTAGACCAATGGTTAAATATTTATCAAATGTAACTTCATAATGAAATCTCAAAAGGCGATTAAAAAATAAAAGGCTTGTGTGAATTTATGCGTAGACTTCTAAACCATTTCCTACAGAATAAAATGGAGTAGCCAAAGACACACACGCATTCTGCAAAATACAGCCAGAGTCCCTCTAGGTTCATATCATTGGGGTAAAAAGTAGAATTTACTCCATATGCCAGGAATTCTGAACGTACCTGGGCACCACAGATGAGATTCAGACTACAGAGTGAAGGAAGAATAATGTGTAGAATAAATAAACAATACTTGAGAACTAACCATAGCGAGTGAGTATACAGACCCCCTACAATGATGAGGCAAATACTTCCTGTTCAGACTAAAGAAAGTTTCATATAATCTGGTTATGGGGAGAAATCACCAGAGAAAGTTACACAAGCTGGAAACAGGAGTCCACTGATTGCACTTCGGGATAAACCAAAGTAAGGGTAGAGATACGGTTTTGCAGTAACTGCAAAAATAATAGAAAAAAAACTTCACTGGCTCGCTGAGACTTCAACTCCTGGGCAGTTTGACCATCACACTTCGATGAAGAGCAAGCAGCAAACAATACTGGGAAATACTCTTTTCAGGCCTCATGAGCTGCTTGTGAATATGCACTTGCTTGAACTTAAACACTCATTTCTTTCACTGTATTCATATCACAGAAAAGTGAAATAGAAGTTCAGGTACACTTGGGTAAAGACACCATGCAATATATAAGTCAGTATAAAAGTTTAGCCTGCAGACAAGTGAAGCGTGACTCGTCTTGAGTCTTCAAAAGCTCTCTACCACTGGAACATGCAGGCATGGCAGCAATTCCTTACTCTCCCCTTCCTGCCCACCTCTGCCGTCACTAAGAGGCAGTACATGAACTTTAAGTGACATTTCCCTGACCATAGCGAATGGTCAGGAAAGTCGACTGCAGGAGTTCAGCTGATGTCACCAGCAGTCCAGGAAAACTCTTGCATGCAGAAGAACGAAGCAAGAAGAAAAGAATTCCTGAGTGAAGAAAAAAGAAAAAAATCCTTCTGCAAAACACATACACATTAAGTAGAAAGCAATGCAAAACTGCTACGGGAAGAACCTTGTAAAGAACAATTTCAGTCTCTAAGGACTAGTCCTCTGGCAACAAGCACTGGGTTGTAGCTCTCTAGGCTGGCAACATGACAGAGGACTTCGTATTTGACCTCTGAAAATGTCAAGAGGGCACAAATTCTCTACTGCTTCCCTCAGCAATTGAGGATGGGGCTGATATGGCAGAAGGGGGTGTCTGTTGTAAAATCATACTCCATTCGAAGTTAACTAAGTCTTGCACGTATTTCTTGCCTTGAAATGACTGGGTAGCCCAGAGCTGTGGAGCAACTCTGCTAACTTTGCTATAGCAAATGGAAAAAAAGAGAAATCCTATGAAGCACACCAAAGCAGTAAGGCTCTGGGTAAGCTCTACAGGAGACCCACAATGCAGACATGCCCCTCTTCCAGTTCCCACCACTGCCTTTCCTGGGCATGGGGCGCTGATCTCCAAAAACTACTACTTGCTCACCAAAGCTCTGCTGCTCTCAGCCATACCAGCTACTCTGGCTCATTCTGACAGTGGGATAGGACATCACTTCCATTAATGACACAGGATTCATGTCCACAGCCCTTGAAGCAGCAGATATAACCACCAAAAACAGGGATGAAGAAGCTCCAATCACCTAATCCTTTCTGACTGATCAAGCTGGATAAAATACACTAAACTATTCCTTACAGTAGTTTGTCTAACCCGTTCTTGAAGACGTCTCATGAAAAAATTGCAACACTACTGCAGGGAAATTATCCAAGTGCATAGATGTCCTATTTAAAAAACTTTCTAAACGTCTAATGTACATTTCCCTTCCTACAGCTTATACTCATTATTCCTCGCCTTACCTGCAATCACTACAGAGAACAATTTATTCTCTTCCACTCTGCATCTATCCCTATATATGTGAAAACTTCGGTGTTGCTACAGTCTTCTGTTATATAAAATGACCAAAGTCAGTTGTTTCAACCTTCTCCTATATATAACATTTCCCAGACCTGTGCTTGTTCACTCTCTTTTGGACTCTTTCCATTTGATCTGCATTTTTCTTGAAGTATAGTGCCCCAAATTTGGTACATATTCCAGCCTAGACTTTATCAGCTTTTGTAGAGCTAAATGATCACTAAATAACACTTCTCAGTTGTATGTCCCAGATGGTTTGCCTTTTTTGTGTCACAAAAGGCGTAACATGTTCACTTGTGCCTGGCTCACAAACCATGAAAGGTCTCCAACTCTCTTCTGCAGAGCTGCTGTCTAGCCAGCCATTCTCCATCCTCAATTCATGCCACTGACTAGACGTACCAAAATGTAGAAATGCTGTGTTTTTCTTTGGTTTTGTATCATATTTCTTAGCTTCTCCAAATATTGTGAGTCCCAATCCTGTCCTCCTCCCAGCTTACTAACCTGCAACTTAATAGATATGCGCACTATTCCCTCGTTTACATCAAATTACTGAAAATACTGAATAGTGTCAGACATGGACCTTCTCCCTCACCACCCAAAAGCCCTGCTCAATACATCCTCCCCACCTGACACCAAGCCTTTATTCCAGTACTGTTTTCTCACCAGTTGCACATGTGGCTTCCAGCTGCCCCAACTTGCTTACAAACACATCAGGTGAGCCTGCATCAAGCACTCTACTAAACCCAAGTGCAAAAAGACATTTAACACCCTGACTTCCTGGGGAGACATTTCAACAAATGTTTAATCTGGTGGTAGGTACAGCTTAAGTAATGATCTCTTCTTCCCTCTCCCCCATGTCCCACCCGTTTCTGCCTCGCCATTGAGGATCCAATTGTATTCATATCGCACAGGCAGCTGTACTAGGAAACTGTCACCATAAAATAACTCCAGCATCTCTCTATGGCACCCGCCCCTCCCCAGAATGAGGTACTATTTAACTCTGTTCAAATCTGTGATCTGTCTGACTGCATGGCCAGCTTCACTAGCTTTGCTAGCAAAACTTTGGGTGAGTCTCTGATGAGAACAGAGTGCTGCCAGAGGAAAAAACCCACTTCCCAAACCACCACAGTAGTATTAACTGTTGAGAGTTTTTGTTTTCCAATGTATGCAGAAAAAAAATATTTGACATATCTCTGCTAGTGAGATATTCGAGAATGCAGAAGTAACTCCTGCAATGCCTGAGTTCAGATAGGTATTCCTTTTGCCCGCCTTTCTGATTTTCTTTCTACGTGATATATGCAAGATATTGTCATTCTCAATAAACTGCAGTTGCACTTTCTGCCCTCATTCCTGTACCTAGGCCTGGGACAAAGCATGTTAGCCCTCAGTTATGCTGACAAAACTGTTTGTGGACTCAGATCACAGTTGCTTTGAAAGAGTTATTTTAACCTGGACTGGTATGCTGGTTTACAGCACAGCTCCACAAATAACAGTGTCAGCAAAACTAAGCAAAAACTGCCCTGGCAGACAGTCAGAAACAAGAGGCTGGGTTTAAAGCCAGTGCTGCAGCAGGAGCACCCACACCGCTGAACTACAGCCCTCATGTCTCCACATTGCCCCATCCACCTTAGGCAAACAGCCTGCTGCACAGGCATTAAAAATGGCTTAGCGATAGAAGGGACAACAGGATCACCAAAAGGGTTTGGGACAACACAGTCCAGCAGGTGCCCCTCACTGGGTTATAAATACTTTTGTCTCAGACAACTATCTGGCAATTTGTCACATCTACTGTTGTAAGGATGAGCTTGATATCCCTCACCTTTAGATGACTGACAGGAGGACATGATTTTCCTACAACTGATGGGTTGGCTAGCAAGGATCTCATATCCTACCACATATATCCTAGTTTTTAAATCTCTCTGCTGCTCATTGTGGAGCATCTTGATTCTTCATCACCAGAATGCCTGAAGCATGAGTGTCTTTGTGGTCACACCCTTAGCTACCACGAGAAATCTCTCTGGAGATCAATGATGCAACTGTTCTGTGCCTCCACCCTGCTTCAGAAATGTTTGCAGTTATACATTGCAACCACTGGCCTTCCATCTGACCCTCAAAGTTAAGCAGCAGCACAGAGGACCATCTACGATGATGCCCAACTTTCTATACAAAGCACAGAGATGGAAGTTGCTAATCTTCATTTCAAACAAATGCATTAATTCCTACAAAACAGAGTCCAAAATCACAATGCATGAGTTCAGTGCTCCTTCAGCCCAAGTCACATATTTAAGATGGCACAATGTGTGAATGAAGGGAGATACTGCCGCAAAGCATCAAACTGGTACTGCTATAAACAGACTAAACTAAGGCCGAGGAATCAAACCCAAATCTCCAAGATAACCACAGAGACAAGAAGCCAGGCAAAATTGTTCAAACATTCCTGTTCAGGGTTTACCCTGCAGCGTACAAAAGCAAATTTTAGCCTTGCAAAACTTTCAAAGATAGTCATATGCAGAGCTTCAAGTTCCTGTTACCTAGTGTGAGAAATAAGTGGAATCAGAACCAAATTCAGTCACTCTAAGAACGAAACATAGCAGGGGAATCCTGACTCAACTGCTGAGAAAAGAGGTCAAAATATCTGCACATCCTGCACTTGCTTATGCAGTCAACAGAAGACATCAAGGTTTGTGAGGAGCCAAATAAAGGGAAGAAAGAAAGAAAAGCAAAAGGGTCTTCACAGGCCCTCATAGCTCAAGTGTTTAGGGAGGAGGAGAGGCTGCAAAACCTCCTGCAATCAGCTAGGTCACTAGCAGAGGATATTAGACATGGTTTAGCGGTAGACTTGGCAGTGTTAGGTTTACAGCTGGACTCGATCTTAAAGGTCTTTTCCAAGCTAAATGATTCTATGTAGGCTGACAGAGGAGAACCAGCACATGAGCTTTCCTTGGCCACAGTATCTCGCTCATCATAGACAACACAGTGATATTTGAACTGCAAATCAGTTGGTCAGACAACATGCCATTTGTAGAAAGGCTACAGCTAAATTCAAAATACTGAGTCAAGTATTCTGCTCTTCAGTTAGATCAGTTCCCAAGGGAAAGGTAAAATCCTCCTTTGCTGTGACAAAGGGAAGCTTGTGTCATGTCCAAACCCAACCTCAGACATGTTGGCTTAATTCGGAACAGCAGGCAGCCTGCTGCCGCAGCTCGACACCCCCGCTCTCAACCAAATTCTAGTTTCTCTCTCTTGTTTACTATGCTTTCGTAAAAAGATGAGATAAAGGGCTGCAAATAGGCTCGATTACTTCCTCTGTCGGTTCAGGGTGGAGCTCCCATCCCATAGCATGTGTAGCATTTGATGAGAGACGCAAATCTGGCGCCACAGATCAAGGCAGTTTGAACTTTCTTCCCCCCTTCCAAAAAGCATTTCTTACAAGATGGAAGAAAAAAGTACTGAAAAACTGAGTCACATGCACAGAAGGAGCCGTCGTCTTGCTGGTGGGGCAGTATCAAAGAGCAGTGTGCTACAGAAATATGAAAAGGGGGTGGGAAATACACAGATGGGAGGAGATCTTCATCGGCACCCTTTCCTCCTTACGCAGTTTCACATCTAGTACGCAGATTTGATTATACTTGAGAATTCTTGGTGATTTTGTACCCCAGGCATTGGTAAGAGCCCATGTATTAAAGCCAAGATCTCAGTATCAAGAAAAGAAGTCACAACTGGTAAATTGTGATTATTCAACCCCCAAAATATATAAACTCAGAAAATTCAGAATTAAGACTGATCTAAAAAACTTAACCCAAATCTTTTCATGAAGGTGAGAAACACATCTCCGGCACCCAAATGCAGCTTTGCCCTTCAGTAACACCTTCCAGCACAATATCTTTAATAACAAAGAATCACGAGTGTTTCTCATCTCAAACTGAAGAAAGGCTGGAGAAGGGTTCTTCCCCACACTATTACTGTTGTCAGCACTGCCAAAGCATGGCATTACAGTCAGTGTTATGGCTTTACAGTCTCCCCTATTACCGAGCTATTTCAATCAGCAGAGATACAGCACATAAGACGGCAGCCAAATAAAGGCCATGCTACCGAGATCATTCAGTGAGGCTCTGACTGTTGTGGAAGCCGGAGCTGAAGAAGTCCTGCCTCCCTGACACCCTGCCTCCTAGGGCCACCTCTTCCTGCACAGCATATTGGCTCACGGAGCCATTCTTCCCAAAAAAAGCCACTCTCAGCTTCCTGAACTGAACCTGCTCTGGTTCCATGAGCATCCGTGTACAGGTGGGACCATGGTACCCTGCCTCAAATCATCTCAGCTCCCCACAGAGCCATGTACCAGCTGGAGCTGCTTCTAATGCCTGAATCAAGCACCTCTCCAGAGCCCATGTCCACAACTCAGCACAACTGTCAGTAACTTTATTATAGCAGCATCTCCTTTAGGATACAGCTGAAGTGTAAGTTTTTCATTAGTTTTAACTGTGTGAAAAGCCTTAATTGTACATTCCTCACAGCAAATGTAAAATTAGTGACAGAAAGGGCTAAGATTTTTCAAGGCTCAACAGTGAGTTAATTTGAACTGTAGCAGATACGTGTAATTTCTCAGAAAGCTCACCCTCTTTAGGAGTAAAATGGAAATTGTCACCCATGGTAACAGTTATCAGATATATGGGTGACTACAGCTACAGCTTTGTGTCTAAGAACATTTACAGCAAATGCAGATAATGTATAACCCACTCTGTTCATCCTCATTAACTCTTGGCATTCAAAAGACATTACCTATATCCGAAATGAAAAATCAGAATGATAAAGCTTCATTACAATTAGGATTACGCCACCTCCAAACTGAAGAAGGAAAGGGAGATAAGGAACTTGTACCAGGATCCATGCATTCCTAGACCAGACTTCATGCCTGCTTCTGGGATGGATAATCCTCCTTTGCAAACTCTTCTGACAGCTTTAAGGATTGCCCTGGCTGGGGGAGGTGTGGGATCATGAGAAAAAAACAGCGAGACCATTCCCAGCCAACGAGTAAGAATGAATCCAAGATTACTGTGGGAACATGAAGGGAATAAAGCTGTATTACATACCAGATTTTACTCCACTGAATTATGATGTTTCTCTTGCAACTGGCAGAGTTAAATCTTTCATCATTGCAGGGATCAAGGACTAAACACAACCTATCAAACCCCTGAGCGTGGCCTTTTCTTTCTACAACTTCAGAAGGGCAAACGGCACATTTCCATTACTAACACAGTGAACTTTCCTATTCCGACCATGTCTTATTAATCACAGATGATCTAAACACATGGAAAACAAACACAGAGTGCTATCTAAAAATATAAACAAACCAGGTGCAGTTATTAGGCCCCTGACAATAAGGCTCTCAGCTTAAATGTACAGACTCCTTCTCCACACAAAGCCTCAAGGCTTTGAAATTGTGCTTCAAGAGAAGAGATCAAAGTGAAAGAACCAGCAAATAATTCCTGGGAGACAAGTTACAGGTAGATGATCAAATTAAAATAAAACCAGTTACAGATTTCTGTGCTACATGCCACAGACAGAAATACAGCTGCAAGTGTCCTCTACAGCTTCTGTCTGTTTTACGATACCTGCTTAGTGTTCCAGCCTTACTCTCAGAGCATGACATCGAGTATATAAAAAGTCTCGCTGCAGCCTCTATATTTGAGGTCCCATTCCGTACACAATGAATCAGGAAACAGCAAGGTTTCAGAGGTTAAACGGAGTAGTAAAAAAAAAAAAAAGCTGTTCTTGTTTTTAGATCTTTAAGTCTTTACAGGTTTGGACATTTTATTAAACAAGTCTGGAAGTAATTATATTTGCAGTCCATACACTTGTTTTTAACTCCTTATCCTAAATGAAAGCAGTTTCAGCTTGTTTTGTGGAAAAAAGGTATGAAAGTGAAGCAGTCCCTAATGAGCAGAACAGCAGACACTAGATGGCAGGGAAGTAAACATTTGTATTTTTGTTTTGTTACTATAAATATATTCCAAAAATACAGGGAACGTCACTACAGAGACCTGATATGTAAAGCAGCAAAGAGAATGATGGAAATACATTATGCAGCAGAGAGGCACATAGGCATAGCAGTTCATCTTTTATCCTAGCCTTTACATAGGAGATAAAACACTGTTGAGACATTAAGAAATGCACTTGAAGTAATAACAAGCATGACTGCAGAACAGTTCCTGCCACAAAAAACACTGCACATGTAGATAAATGTGTATGATCCAGGAGCTTACTGCCTCTTCTTTCTTTGACATACACCAAAAGATGCTTCTGTTTCACAATTAACAGTCAAACAAGTTTAGGAGCTAGGTTATTTTGGTTTGGTTTTCGTTTGACAATATTTAATATGTTCTCCTGTAGCTACTGTTTGTAACAGGAACGAGAAGTTGACTATATCCGCAAAGGACAGGTCTCCTTCAACTACTGTCCCATATACTACATTGACAAGTTTCAGGTTTAAAATTGGCAGCTTAATAAGAAAATATGAACATTAATAAAATATTAAATATAGAGAGCTATGCAATGAAGTTGGAAGTACATAATTTTCATCAACCAAATTACTTTTTTAAAATTGAGAAGCAGGTAAAGGCGAAAGCAGCAGTAACATTTTTAGCTACTCTACACAAACACAAGTGTGGATGTATGGCCAGTTTTTGGGGTTGAGGTGTTAAAGTTTAGAGACATGGTTTAACTTTAGAAACTCACAGGTGGCAAGCATTGCACTTCCTGAAATCAATTCCTCAAAGATCTTTGTCTTCTTGTGCTGGTAGCTGTGCTGGATGCAGAAAAGCTTTGCCTAGATGAACATCAACACTGATATGGCAAAGCGTAACCTGTGTTCTGTATCCTTAAATCACTGAGTGTCCCCAGTAAATGGCAATTCCTTTAGAATTAATTCTGAGCAATGTGTCATAGCCCCCCACAGAAGCAAATACTGTATTTTAGGTTTATAACAAATATTAAATTTTCTCCCTTAACCTTATGGCTACAACAAAAAATGCAGCTAGTGATATGACAGGCCTAATGAGATTATAATCACTAGACTGCCTGCTGTATTACAGTCATTACTAATCGTGTGATATGTTGCAATGGAGCTATGGCACACTCTCCTCATGTAGTCCAGAGATAAAATACATTCTCCTCAGATCTGAAACCCAGCAGCACAAGATTCACAAATCTTGTATTCTGAAATACGCTCAAGCAATTAACAGGCTGCATGTCCAAGCAGAAAACTGCATTAGAGTGTTGGTAACGCAGACCTATCACATGGAAACACCTCGGCACCTGTAAAAACAGTCACAAAACCCAGCACAAACGCCATCCTTTTTGGGTTCTATGTATATTCATGCGTTCTGCATATACTGCACTCCTGAATGCAAACACACAGTCAGAGTAGTTGGATGTGGGCACATAACATGGCAAACACCCAATACAGTGAAGTGAAGCGAAAAAGAAGCTCTTGGAAATTCTCTGCGTGCTCTGCAGCCACTTTCCTTCTAGATTTCAGTCCAGACGATGCCCTTTTCAAAGGCTGCCTGTGTCATCTTTCAGATATTCACAAAGCAGTGCTACAGAGCAACATGAGGCACCTTCCCAGAAATGATCTGCTTCACCTGCTTGGGTGAAATCTGATGGCCACAACAGCAGCTTTCCTGCAGGACTGTGCCACATGACAACCTTGCAAGCTTGCCTGTATTTTGTGTTTAAAGCCAGAAGCCAAAGATCATGATCACAATGCATAAAGCAATGGGCATGTAAAGCTTTAAATCTTGCAAAAGAGAAAAAAGCACAATGTATCTTGCAAAGCAGAGATTGCTACATTTACCAACGGTCTTTCCCCTAAATATTTTTGCTGTTTTTGTTGAAGATACTTTCCACATATCTTTCTACTCAGATACATGTTAGCTACTATTTTAAACATCATTTTCAAGGGTGAAAAACTGGATGTTTAATACCCCCCCAAAAAACCTTACAATAGCTGTAACCTTTAAATTTGATACTGTAAAAACTGACAGAACTGTCCTACAGCGTAAGAGTTCAAGGAGTTGAGCACAGACAGCAGATTTTGTTTAGCTTGCATTTTACAAGGACAAGAAGATGAAAATTACCTCTGCATAGCTATGAAAAAATGCAAATAGCAAAAAAACTTCTCTATTTGCACTAACAGAGAATAGGCCAAAATCTGAATAAATATGAAAGCAGCTCTCCTTGTATCTAGATACAGTCCTTCTAGCTCAAATCACAGGTATGCCAGATGCAGACGAAGACTTGCTTCCCACCTCTTTTCTATGGGCAATTGAGAATTTTAATCTTCACCTAATGAATCCTGCTACCAGTAAAAGGTTACACAAAGTGATAACAGAAAAGAAAGAAGAATTAATGAAGCCTAAACCCCAATTACTTTGAATCCTCTGTCACTGCTTATAAACGCTTTATTTCTTACTACAATACAGTAATCTTTTATTGAAACATAGCCCTACTGTAGGTGGCTTGTGGGTTGGAAAGGTTATTCAAGCAAGATTAAGTATACTTGATTTTAAAAAAAGCTGAAACACTTGCCTTTCCTCTCTACCATATAAATAAAATTCCACACAGGAACAAAGTAAGCAATTCCCAGCTCCATTCTGAACAAGAAAAGCAGGAGTGGTGTGACTCTCACTTCACTGTGTCACAAACGTGTTTTCTCCCACTCCTCAGGCTTACACTGTCCAAAAACTTCATGTTGATGGAAGCCTGAAATACAATTTCTCATTTAGGGCACCAAGCTGAATCTAAATACCACATAAGACTTATACTGCAGTCAGGAGAACCAAAGTTACCAAAGTGAGTTTGCACACTTGATAGCTATTAATGTAAAACAAAAACTTTTACTTTTCCCAAATTTGTTTTCATGGATTTTTGCCCATCTGTTTGGGTACAAGATCCAGTAACTGATCTGTATCAAAATCTGATCTAAATGAACATGAAGGATAGAACAGTAAGACCAAATCTGCACAGAACAACAGCTGATGCTGAGGAACTGACATCTACACTCCATATATGAAGGTGAAATGGGAGGTGGTGTGCCAGACAAGCTGTAGTCTCATCTCATGGCCTGAATGCATATTAGCTGTAAGCAGAAAAATTTCCAGTTTACTTTCATCCCAATGTAATCAACTCCCAAACTCCATTTCAAGGTGCAAAGCAAGGTACAGTAGGCAGGTGCAATCAGGAGCTTCACTTTAAAAGCACCTTCCTGATGCAAGCTGTAATGCTAATGTAGATACAACTGCAACTACCATAATTCTCTCAAGAGTGTTAAGGCTCTTCAGATGGAAAATAAAGGCTGGAAGCCAACCAGCATTTCACATGGAAAGCGCACTCCAGCTCATTCAGTTCAGCACCAAAACATCCACTGGATTCCCGCTTTTTAATTTTTGATAAATCATCATAAAGGGCTATGTGAGGCTTGGTTCCTGACTAACAAATTCAAGAGGGAGACATGGGGCCCAGTATAGCCATGTTTAGTAGCAGATGACAGAGGAACAAGATTAAGTACCTAAATGTTCTCACAGACATGGAGTTCAGGGCAGAGAGATGGAACAATATAGGGTATCTGCACATTCCCAGCAGTAAGTAAAAATGTCTATTCTGAATTGCTGAATGTAGAACCAAAGCTGCCATGGCTGTGAGACGCCTTCAGGAGGAACATGGCCCCTAGCCATCCTTCCTACTCCTCCAGTTAAAAATGGGACTTCTGCTTTAAATATCACGATTTATCTCACAGCTGATCTTCTCATTAAAAATGGCCCAGTCAAATCATGTTTCAAACATTTCCCTGTGTGTGGTTATTTCCAGTTGGCAGGTAGGTATGGTTAAATGATACCGTGACTTGGAGGCAACTAATTTCAAATCGTGTTTAGAAAAGATCTGCTGAAGTGTTTTTTCCTCCGTTGCAGAAAGGAACTTTTTCATGTGTCGCCAACATTTTCACAGTGATATTTCACTGAGCGTTCTTCTTTGGTCTGTCATAAAACTTACATGTAAGGGACATAAATGAAGCAACGAAGGGCACAAGTCTGCAAAGACCAGTTATTTAGGCTATATTTTAAGCAAATTTAAGACTGACTAATTACTGTGGGTGCCTTACTTGAATTACTTGCAAGGGCCTCATTTTCAAAGGGCCCATAAAACAGACCCCTCTCAGGAATCACAAGTTTGACCAGCCATACTTTGAAGAAACTGAACATAACTTAATATAGTATTTGCATACATATCCACCTAAAGCAGGAGACCACAAAGAAGTCAGGAACATTTTCTTCTGGGAAGCATTAGTAAAAGGGCTCAGTCCCTGGAATATTAAGTCTTTCATCCGAAAGCAAGTAAGCGTATTCTGTAGAAGCACATTTATGAGTTCCCCAAGTAAAAATAAGAAGATAGGCATGACGTACTATATTCAGACAGGATAATCTTTCCTGTTTGATTTGGTAACAGAATTTTAAGTGGGGTCCCAGGAACATCTTGAGCATGTCACTGCCTCCCAGTGAGCCACTTCAGCTGACAGAGTGCTGCTGACAGGTTTTCTTCATTCAGAGAGAGAGCTGACAGCCTAACCTTACGCCTTTAGCAAAGTCTAAGTCACATCCCTGTGTCATATTACAGCGTGCACCCCAGAAATAGAAGGAATGAGAAACTCCTCATTACTACACTGACTTCAAATAAAGCTTGTGAAATGGGAGAGGGAGAAAGTTTCTGAAAAAAATAAACATATACCTGATCCATTGCCTTTTACTAAAGTTGTTAAGTGAAACTGAAAGGATCTCAAAAAATAAAACACTTGTGTTTTTGTCCTGCTTCAAGTTGTTACCTATAAGTCATCTAGTTCAGAGGTACCAAAGCATGATAAAACTATTTGTCAGATATGTTTTTGCATTTTGGGGTGAAGAAAACACAAAAACCCATCTTCTCCAACACTAAACTGATAGTGAATTTATTAAAGCTCAGTATTAAGGTAAATCTTACGTGTCTACCCAGAAAAGTAGTTCTCTGGCCCTGCAGATTTTGCCTTCCCATGCAGGAAGGGACTGGCTGATGCTCTTAGTGCTCTTTCTAGCTTTGTTTTCTAGCTACAGATATAAAAGAGGGTCCCTTGTTGGTTAACACCTTGTTCACACTGCCTGTTTTCGTTGGTTTATGGAATATGTACATACAAAGTTACAACTGCCTCAGAGGTCTGGAGCCGACAAACAAGAACAGAAACTGCAGAGGCAGGAAGCCTGTTAAAAGAGTGATTACCAGCATGTGTCAAGTATTTAAGACATTTCTAACTTAGTATGTTCTCCAGAAGACTCTTGTCACTGTGATTAAATACAAACATTATTTTGGAGTACAGTTACACTTGGAGCCATTACTCTTTTCCTCAGTACTGGAGGTGGCCCCTAGTGTACTAGGTACACCTAGTGGACCGACACTTCAGAAGCACCAAGTTGGGTGGGGCTTTTATAGATGATGTTTTTCAGGCAGAAACAGAGAATCTGTTCTTTCAAGTCGTATGCAAAACGATTCTCCCCTCAAAAACATGCATAAAAACACTAAGACAAAAAGTTTTAAGTGATACTTACGCGGCATGATCCCTTGGCTCACCAGCTCCTCCCGTGTGCGTCGCTGCTGGAGCTTCAACTGCAGCACTGCACGACAGCAGAGAGAGGGAAGAGAAGGAAACCCATCAGTGTGAGAAACAACTGAAGAGACATTTTTAAATGCATCTTGTTTTCTTCTCTGGATGCCAAGGCACTAACAAGCAGCAGAACAAGAAGACCTCCCCTCCCACCCTGCTCCCCGGCCTCACTGCAATTGCAGAAGTGGCTTTCAGCAGTCAGGTTTCCGTATTCTTCTGTGGGCAACAGGGAGAGGAAGTTGCACAGGGTCTTTGCAGGGTGATAAAAATCCGCAAAACCAGGCTTGTTTCTCAATTCTTTCTAGAGCACCAACTTCTTTCCAAACCATTAAGATTAAAAAACAAACAAAGAGAAACACTGCCTGACAGTCCTCCAATAAACACAGAGTGACACCCCAGCTGCTAATGACTCCTGAAAACTCTAATTACCATGTGTAGATTAAATTGATATGACAAAATTATTGGTCATTACTCTAAATTACAAGGCTGATTTCCTTCCTCAACTCAGAAATTCACCTTCAGAAACACCTCATGAAAGTGCAATATCATGGATGTATCTAGAAGTGCCTTTGTAACACAGCAAAAGGAATCTCTTATCACTAGAATTTTTCCTATTTATTTTAGAGTAATAGTAATTTACCTGTCTGAAATGCAATTATATTTTTTTTCTAATGCAAATCTCTGGAACAGTAATAATTTCTACATTTAGATTATAACAGCAGTTTCCCTTTACACAACACAGTTAAAACAATGTTCTAGAGATTGTTTCTACAAACAGTCAAGGACAGCTTCCATACGAAAGAGACCTTACAAAACCTAAGGAAAAAATCACACGTGGATGTGCACACACACGTGCGCGCGCACACACACACACGTCAGTTCGGGACAACCTGAGTGAACCTCAAGAGATACTGAATTCTATTTGCAATCTAGCCCAAGCTCCTAAGTATATTCAACATAAAGTATTATAGAATGAATGGCATGGCATCTTCACTGTTTTCATCTCAATTCCTCTGTCAAAATTATGTCTGTTGTAAAGTCTACATAAGAGAAGTCCACACAAATGCAGTGGGACCACCAGAAAGCAAAACTACTCTACAGTCCAACAATACAATCTCATTATAATCCTGTGCTTCCTTTCTCAAGGACTTTTCTTGTCCAATACATTAATTTCATACATTATAGGCAAATTTATACTGTACATTCCCTAAAGTAGGGATCAAAAAAATTTCAGGAGAAGATACCACTTCATCTACTTACACACATCATATTTCACCCGTTTCTTTCAACCTCCTATTTGCAGCTTGCATTTCACTAAGATACATCTTCCAATAAGGGTTCTGGTCTTCATAGGAAGTTAACCAGAGATCCATCTCTTCCCTGGTTGTTTGCATAGCAGCTATCACCCTCACTTAAATGCACACTTACATTTTCAGTTGGAATTGCCTAGCTTCCACTTCCCTTGGCTCTTGAGGTACCTTTCTTTGAAAGGCTTACGACAGTAAGAATATATTTCCTACCTGTGAAGGTTCTTCTGTACACAGTGTGCAACCAAGTTACCTCTCTTCTGTTTCTTAAGCCAAACTAGGATTTCTTAATATATGCACCCTGGGCAGAAAACTACTTCCCTTAGTACAGAGAAGGGAGAGAGGGAGGGAGGGTGTACAGAGCACCATGCTAATTCTGTGTGGGATCAGCCAAGAGCCAGAGCGAGGAGGAGGGAACACAGAGAGGAAGGAACGAGCCTTTCATTTGGCCGTGAAACTGCAAACAGAAGTGGTAGTCCCAGACTCTTCCTCCCACCCAGCCTGCAATTGCACTCCTACTTCTCTTCTAGAGTGAGGGCTAATACAGTTTTTCGACTGGCCCATTCACAGAGCTCTTCATTTGCTGGATTCGTTCTGAAGTGATCAAAACCCAAATCAGGTGATGACACATCTACAGGAGCAGTTGAGCTAACAGCTTGCTGCGACGGAGTCAAATCTCTCACCCCCCACACCATCTCTTGTGTTCCCCTGACTGGTTGCTGGACTCACAGACTTGGCAGAGACCACAGCCCAAAGAAAATGGGGAATAGTTTTCTGCCTCATCAGTGAGTTGAAGAGGACGACTGTATAGCCAGGTATTGGCTAACACTAACATAAGGCGGGAGTGAGACTTCATCCTTGCAGCAGCAGTTTGCCATTAAGTGATTTCAGCCCTGTTAGGTAACAGCACATTAAATCTCTCACGATGTGGCATTATTTCCACTAGTGAGCCATTTCAGGGACTCATTTCCATACCCTAAATTAGCACATCTCACTAAACGGATACGAGCAAGGCACAGACCTGCAGCATCACATCTATCTCCACAGCTTTAAGCGCAGATAATCTCATTATTACTTACGTCTTCCCACTTACACAGCTGGCAATGTTTGTTAGCCCTTTTTGCCACTTTGCTATTTCCTTGCTAGGACCATCTACTTTCCTTCCCATTTCCAACGATATTTACTGTCTACCTTTCACCTCCCAGAATTGGGGATTTTCAGTGAAAAACTCCCACACACAGGTGTGGCTGGCATTTTATGATCCTTGGTGCCCTCATCTGTATTTATGCACATTTTGCCCAACTGCCTCAGTTTGCTTAAATGATCTAAACCATTTTTTTAAATGTCATTATTTATGCCTCCACTAATCTTTGTTCTGTCCACACCATTACCATCTTGCATTTGTTCCAGACTGCACTGGGCTGATCCCAACCAGAAAGGCTTTTCTTCTGTCTTTGATTACAGTCAGTTCTTAACCCACTTAAGCAGTACTTCATTAATTTCAAAGACACCTTTTAAAACCAACATACACCACACCACTAAGTTAAAGACCTTATAAAAGTCTATTACACCCAGACAAAACCCCTAGCAACCAAATTTCACGTATCCAAATGGCAAAATCACATTTGAGCAGGCCTGTTTTCACAAACTGAAAAGCTGAATCACGTGATTTTACTGCTATTCTTACACCATCTAATTATTTATCACATTTTCCAGGTTTTTTGTCCTGGAACTGACTCTTTACTCGCTCACCCTTTTTCAGTAGTGATGCAAAATGTCACTGGTCTTTCACTCCTCTGAGGTCTCCCTGCTGTTCCCAGATTTATTAGAAATCAGTCTCAGGCAGACAGCAAAAGACTTCTTCAAATGCCTTAAAATTCCCTTCCTGACTTCAGCTTCCCTCATGAATTTTCTAAATATAACTTATTTCTATATCAGTTACCATCTACTACCACTTTTCTCTACCCATTATATGCACCTTTTTTATTTTTAAATGCTACGTTCTTTCACAGCAAAAAACTAGCAAGTGTCAAGAGGGCTAAACTGGAGGATAGGAAAAAAGTCATTTTCAGGATACTTTTAATAGGCGCTAAGTAATTCCCGGAATTTGTGAATATTAAGCACAAGTTATAATCAGCATATAATGCACTTTTTTTCCAATACAGCTTATTTCTGTGGCAGGGAGGACAGCTAAAAGGATTACTTCAGTTCACTCCTGAATTCACTTTGGCTTGAATAAGTACTTGGAGTTCCCAACACCATTTCATATATTTAGGAGATCACCTGTTTACGTGTGCAAGTGTGTGAATCCTATATATAGAATAACAGATGTCCCAAGAGTCAATCCAAGGCTGCTGGACGGGGAGCTTAGCCAAAGGTCTAGAATGACCACAGAAATTCAAAGTTACTCAAAGACAAACTGGAGTGTAAACCTTACGATCACAAACCAACAATGTTCTTCTTCCTTTATCCCTGTACTGAACCTTTAAATTAATTTTCAAACGAAGAATAAATCACGTCATATAAAGGAGAGTATGTATCTGCTAGCTAGAAAATAAGTTCCATATTGCACCCTTCTACCCACCTCTTTCATTCAACTTGTGTCACAGTCTATGCAATGCTCTGTGGGCTTCACATGCTTGTCTGATTTTCCCACCCGAAAATGGGCGTAATTTATTTATTTCACAAGTACTGAAAAGATCTGAACTACTGTTAAAGTTTGAACAAGATTTTTATATCGCTAATGAACTGGTCCAAGGCAGTAAAATATTCTAGAGAAATCTGGGAGCTTGTATAGAAGACTGTTGCCAGCAGTTTAAGAGGAGGGGTAGAGAAGAATTGGAGGGGCTGTACTAAGAAACAAATAACATTGTCCACAGAGTGACACTGTTAGTGAAATACAGCACGTCATGATCATCTTTTGTTCGTCTTACCATAAAACTGCCTTAACAGGGAACCCACAGGCATATTCCAAGACCACAGCTTACTCCTGCCTACTCATGGCTAGTGGCAGCTCGGAGCAGTATAGGCTCAATATACAGAGGACACTTTCAGGACACTCACAACTCTAGTTGTAGTACAGGGGTGCATTAGTAGTAAACAGGAACAAGAACAAATATTTATGATGAGCTGAGGTGGCTTTTGCAGCTCATCATCTAAATCTGCAACAGCATGCCTGCCCTTAGACATACATACCTGAATGCTCTTCTATTTCTAAACCATGCTTTGTATTAAACAGTTTGACTAGAACTATTAGAGAAAGTAGACTGCAGCTTCTGCACCTCAGCAGCTCAAGAGGGGAAAAAAATAATCTCATCTTTGAGACTATCTCACATACCAGGACAGGTTTACGACACAAATTGAAAAATATTCTGCATTTCCTGTTTTTTGAGAACCAGAGAAGAGAAGCACAGAGCTCTGAACTGCAGCTTGTGGTGAGGCCCTGTGCATGTTATGTTGAATACAGACTTACTGCCAAAGGGACTCTCTGTTCACATTTCTCTAAAACCTTTTCCTCTAAGGAATCCCAAGTGATACTCAAGGTCGCCCAACCAAGGTAATGATTAAGCAGAGCCATATGGTGGATTACAAGAGCCAGCACGAGCAGTAGCACAGAACAGGAAGGGAGGAAGGTTGCTAAAGCCAAATAAAACCCTATAGAGGGGCTGAGGGAGGCAGAAGTCCTTGGAGTTTGAGCTAGGATACCCATGCAAAAAGGGAGAGTGCAAGAGATAAACGGCATATTAACTAGATAGGCTGTATGCTCATAGACAAGATTTATCGATCTTGTAAATTCAGTGAAAGCGTTTGGCCTGATAGAAAAATTCATCCTTGCAACCCAATCAATAAACCACATGATTAGAAAGAGAAACTACCAAAGAACAAGTGAAATTAGCCTAACTTCATTATCTAAGCTGAGGAAAGTGCAAGCGTAAGTAAACGCAGTAAAAAGCAAACTATGCACTTTAATGCTAAAAGGGTTCACGGTCACTTATTTGTATGCTGTTCAACACCTCTGCACACCCTATTTGAAAGTCCTGTGCTACAGCATCCACTTAACTCACGAGAAAGCATTAATACAGCATGAGCTGGGCTGGAACCCTGCCAGTCAGGTGGTCAACACCTCTACCTTTCAGTAGCGTTGAAGATTTTTTTAGAATTTTCACTGGCCTAGCATTGAGTAGGTCTGACTGGGTTTACTTTGTGAGGGTCAGAGACCACAGCCTAAGGAAGGGTGGCACTAGGCCATACCATTTGCTGCCCACACATATTTTTCAATTTTTCAGTACAATCTGTGTAACACCATTAGACTAAACCAATAGGCTATATGCAACCAACTTAATTGGTTAAATAAAAGACAACTTTGATGACATAGGACATTTGCTGAACAAAATCACCACAGCTGTTTGTGCAACACGGGAGCCTCTAACTTGAATACCACAGTCCTGCGTAACTACCGCTGTGAAGGCTGAAGCCACCTAACATTTACCAATCAGCCTGCAGCAGCCATAGCAATTACATTGAGAAGAGACTTTTTTTTTTCTCATTTCTGATTAAGTAGACACATTTGACCAGTAGCTAATGCCAAATTCAGCTTTGGGGTATGCAGCACATTGGCCGTTACTTTCAGTGGAGGTTATATCCTGCATATAGGACTGCATTCAGACCCTTGGAGATCGGTGAGAAAACCTTTCCCTCATCCAGAAAATGGTCTCTGAGCATTTTTCAGCTGTGCCTGCTTACTAAACAAATGTTGACTCGCATCAGCCCTTTCATGCTTCGATGGGAAGCCAGATTAGATTCTGACTCATACACCAGCAAGAGCAGCATCTACTAAACTCCAGTTGCAACACTTTTCTGTACAGAAGCAGCAAAGAGTGGTCAGTATTACCAAATTTTTTGGAGTGTCCACAAGAAGCTCTAAGAAAAATACAGCTATGATAGTTTGCGATCAGTGAGTGAGTATACAATAGTCAAAATTAATTTTGAAAATAACAAATTGCTGAGATGGAGGACTTTTTTTTTTCCAGAGCTGTGTTTTAGTGGTGCTGTCAACAGCACCCCCCACATCACACAGAATGTGCTAGAATGGGGGTTACCAACAAAGAAAAGCCAACTTTTCGAGCCCTTTTTTAAAGGCAATTTTCTGAGTCTAACAGTGTTTTAATCCACTAACTGCTGATGGGGAATACATGCTGGCTTTGCATTTAAGCAGACTGTGCAGTTAACAGAGAAGCATTTAAGTGAAGCAGACTGTAAATGACACCCAAACTGCAGGGATTATATGACAGTTTGCTACTCTGGGAAGGGGATGCCAAAAATTCATGTCCCTCTGTGGGGTGAAGGAGAAGCAGCAGGTACACCATTGATCCTCACAATCTGCAAGCATCCACTGTTGTCTGGAATAACAGCAATATGATTCTATTGATCTCAGTGCATTTTAAATAATAGCTTGCAGCAAGCCCAGGCAAAGGACAGTTAAGCAGAAGTTTATTTCTTTACTATCTGAGACTATCTCACAATTCCACTACCTCTTTTCTATACTGCAGTAACAACAGCTGCTATTAAAATGCAGGCAGTTTCCTCTTCTCTTCCTTAGCAACCATACTATGGAGAAAATGGAGTTTGGGAGGGTTAGGAATAGAAAGAGAATTTGTTTTGGTCTCTTACACTGTTACAAGAACTTTTCACACTAGAGGCAAAAGCCACTTATTTATATTCATGCTGTGGTCTTCTCTTTGTGAGAAGGAGGATTGGGATCACTCGCTACACCCCAAGAGGAGCTCTGTGAGGCAGATCCTGAACAGGAAACAAAACCAGGATCAGGAGCAGTCCCCTATCGCAGGCCACATGAATGATAAAAGTGGATTTCTGAGCAGCACTGCAGAAATCAGCAATATGCTTGGATGGACAGGTGTCTCCTATCAGTTTGAGGAACACTGAAAAACTCCCTATCCAGCAGAGACCATTGGAGGCACAAAGCCAAACAGGAGGTTTAACCAAGAAAGCCACACAGCTGCATCAAAGGCAGATCAAGGATAGAGGACTTGAAACTATTTTCACAACCACCTTTTCTGTCTTATCCTCACAGTAAGCTTTGGAGAGCATTAAAAATTTGTACAGGTGAGAACAGGAGTATGGTTCTGCCTGATGTAGACCTAAAACCTCTATCAAGAGATTCTTAAAAAACAGAACAGATCCTTCACCTCCAAAGCAACAACTTTCAAAATACTTCACAGTAGATGTGCTAGTAATAGCCCAAGGGTGTAATGTGGGTCACATAACACTAGGATTGGTTTTTTTCCATCCAGCACTTCCAAAAGCCTTCAGGCTCTCAAACGCCCAGAAGCCTTTAAAAGCTGCTGAAAAGTACAGTAAAAGGAGTGACTGATCATTTAAGAACACAAAAAGAGGAGGAAGAGAGAAAATTAACTGACTCTCACTCTCAGGACAAGAAGGGCTTGTTTCTGATAAAATCACACTCTTCAGAGCTTCTACAGCTCAAAATGTTCTTGGGTTATATAAAATCATTGACATGACATGCAGCCTGCTGACATGTTAGAAGCATTGTCCATATGACTGTGTTCCAGGAGACTAGTTTTAGCTACTAAAAAAAAGGCAGGTACAGGGCAATAATCCCTTTATGTTGGGAGGATGCTGCTGGAAGAGAAAACACAAAATAATAATTTTAAAAAATGTTTTCAAAGGATGATTAAATACTTCCATGTATGATCTTTTAATGAGTCAATGTTATGAGGCATTAAATAGCTCTCTTAATGGAGACAGCAAATACGGATTCTTTGATATGGTTAATTTAGCAGAAGAAATCAGTTCCCAAAAGCAAAAGGATCTGTTCCCATCTTCATGTATTATCACAGGTAGCTCGCTCGCCTGATGAGCACCGAACAAGCAGCTACCTCAGCAGGTCATTTTTGAGGCTTCCTATCAAATTCGATACAATGTGGAAATCCATCTAAGTAATATTAATTAAAAACTGTTTATTTTAGAAGATAAAGCCACTGTTTACAGCAATTTTAGTTTTGTGAGGACATAGCATTACAAGAGCAGTAGCATGGTCCAAGTATCACGACATAATATGATCTAACCTCCAGACAGGCCAGAATAGTTACTCCTGGTGGTGGTTCTCAAAGGCTCAAGCCAGCATTGGTGTTCCGGGGTGGTACAATATGCAGACACAAAAGGAAGAACCAGTTCGTAGTCTTAGAAATTGACAATCTCTGTCTTCAGTGTTGCACACAATTGGACATGTTTATTTTTTGGGTGCTACTCATGTATAGGACTAAATATATGCAAACTTGATTATTACTATGAAAGTTATGCTGACTTCTGCAGGGTTCTTCTTATGTCTATTTAAAATAAAGAGTAGAAGTTGCTGTGCATTTTACAGCATTTAGTTTTACATTCTTCCTTCGTGATTTAACCCCTGCCATTTCCATCAAACACGTAAAATTTAGCGGGGTTCATGACGTTTTAATAATTGCTGCTTTTTAATGCAATGCCAGCTTTGTCTTCTTTAATACTAACATTTTAAAATCAGATGTATTATTAGTAGTATATAGGTCTTTCTACTGAATGCATAGAAGCCCACTCTTATCATTAAATCTTGGTACACCTAATAGTCCATTTCAGCACTCACTGAAATTGTTGAAATAGAATAGGATTGTAAGAAATTAACTTGAAATACATGTAACCCGGTATATTTAGTAAGATATGCAACACGTGGAAATTGTGCAACAAGCTTGTCAACAAGTTGGTCTGCTTTCTATGCAGGGCATGGATTCTTAAAAAATCATTTCATCCCAGTAGTACTGGTTAGGTGAAAACTAAGTGTGTGAATAACGAGGCACATATCCATATCTGTGGAATCTGGCTACCACGCATGATTCAACAAGATGACCTGTAACAAAATATCTAGGTGGAAAGGTCTACCTAAAATTGACACACCAGTATCACTGATCGTTGGATTTGATGGTCTTAGAGGTCTCTTCCAACCTTAATGACCCTGTGATCATAATACAGTAAATGTTATCTGTAATCAGTGCTTTTTGATGCCATCTGTACATTCATTGCTGCTATCTATAGCTGGAAGAGAAGTCTTGAGGGGGGAAAAACAGAGAAAATTTCCCAACTCCCTGTGCAAACCTGAGTCACAGCCTATACTGATTTATATGTTTCCATGAAACAACAAACAAGGAGGAACTAACATTGCCCTTAACCACCTTGCAAAGAAAGCCCTAGAAAGAAATTCTCCAGGCTAATTTAATATGACGTGGCAGATGGGGACAAATCAAGGAAAAATAAGGAATGGGTAGATATATCCTGGCAATCAGATCTACAGCTGTCTACTAATGTACATAGTACAAAAGGCAAGCTACACAAGGGAAAAACAAGTTTGGACCCATTTCATTGTTTTTCTTGTAAAGATAGAGGTATCTCTGCCTATAAGAGGAGCAAGCTCCAACCTTTTTCTTTTCCTTAAAGATGAGACATGAGAGTTGTTCACATTTCTTCTGAAATATTATACAGAAGAAAAAAAGAAAAAACATGTTTGGAGATACCTCAGAATCTGAACATTTTTTTCATTTTATTTAAAGCTCTGAGTTCAAAGGATAAAATGTTTTTGGGTGCTTCTCTTAAGCAGAAAAAAAATCAAGTCTTGAGACAGTGCCAAGCCACATCCATGAAACACACGATTGATTAGACATGTTTATCAGACCAAAATTGATGAGGAAACCCTTCCATGCCTCTTTCAGCAGTAAGAGACACAGTCAAATATTTTTCCCTCATAGCTCACCTCTCATGCTGTAATTTCTGCTACAGCACAGCTCTCCAGCGTACTGACAGCCTCGCAGATCAAGGTCAAAATTTCATCAAGCGTTTCTCAGAGCCCGTGGTGTTGACCCAATGATTCAGCCTTCCTTCTGCCACAGGGCACCCTCTGCAGATACAAGTTAAAAGCTCCCTCCACAGAAATCATCTCAGGGTCAAGATACCACAGAACTTCTGTAAAACAGCTGGGGTACCTTTGACATATGAGCTGTGTTGTTGGGTTTTCCACTTAAACATGGAATAATTCTATATTTCCAAGACCCTTTCAGATTCTTAACCACCTAAAGACATTTCATTTACTGAAACCAAATGCAAATGAGAGCAAATGTGTTTTTCTACAAGTGGTAGAAAAAAACCACTTAGAAGTATGCAAATTAAAATACAAAACCAGCAGTTCTTTAGAAGAAGTAATTAGCCAGTTATATAGGGCACTAGGAAGCTGGGCCTTATAATTTTAAATTAGCCAGCTTGATCATCTTCCAGCTTCAGCTGGTTGATTGTGCTGACAGTTATTTCACAGGACACCGAAGTGTTTTTCCCCAACATGCACATTACATGCAAAATAAAGGCTCAGAGCCTTCCCTATCTGGTTAGCATTGCTGCCACCAGCTTTTGTCCAAGCCTCAGCATCCTCTCTTAGCAAGAATTTCAGGTGGATGCTACAAGGAATTAGCATATTTCTTTAATTCATGGTAGTGAGAAACAGCTTTGCTGTTCTCTCAAAGACTGCAAAGAACACATGCCACAATCTTGGCATCTGAGGTTCAAATAAAGATCCTGGCCTTTGTACTGCAACAGTCTGACACCTTCTTTACTGTTTAAGTACTATCTACTAATTTTTACTTCTCTGTGGATATTTATTTTCTTTCAAAATTCTGGACTGCAGATCTCCAAGGCTGACTTTCTTGGGATTTTCCATGAAGGAAGATCCACAGCATTGAAAGCAAATCTGGCTATGAGGCTTAATGTGGTTCTTAAATTCTATCATAGCTAGAAATATCAAAGTAATATAATTCCATGTAACAGATCAATCAGCAAACTAAAAAAACACAGCAGCCCAGAATGGCCTGTGTGACCACTGGCTTGAAACTGGTGGGCAAATTCTGCAGATGTTTAAAATGTTACTGCTGGCTCAGTCCTCTAGTGAAGGGCACAGAGGAGACCACAAGGCAGCAGCAGGTACTCCCACACTCATTACTCACAGTGGAAGCTTCTCTCCCACTGCTAATAGAGGTGGGCTCTCGCTAATACACTGAACAAAAGCAAGTGAAGGGCAGACACATTTCCTTTCCGTTGCTCCCTCCAGCAAAGAGGCAGGGGAGACAGCTATGAGGTGACAGTGTTTGCAACCACCGTCGTTCGATTCACAGTCACATGAAGACACAATCCTCGTCCCGAATAGCCTGCAGTCAATGTGACAGCTATTATTAGTAGCAGTAAAGCAGTCCTGCGGTGAGGCACAAAAGTACTAAGAGTTTAGCTTCTACTCCTAAAATGTTGTCTTCCACTTCTGAAAAGGGAGAATTTGACATCAGGGCATGGAAAAGAGTGTGTCAGCTGCAAACAGGCTTAGAAGGACTTTCACACATAAGTATAGCACAGAAAGAGGCATGAAATCTTAGGAAAGTGAAAGTGAAGAAAGAGAGCATCAAAAGAGCATCACAAACAGCATTCACCAAAATAAGAAAGAAAACCCACAACTGTTTGCAGGGACAGGTTACACGCTGCTTGTAATGACCAAATTACGCAAAGGAAGCTTGTACATTCTTGGCTTCCAGCAGTGCTGTGAAATTTGCAGAGACGAATAACCAAAGAACAGAGTTACTGCCACGGTCAATTCCTACAAAAAACCACAGCTATCATCCCCATGCATTTAATACTTGAGAAACGAGTAGCAGCATGCAGCTGGGGAAACTCCATGCAGAGAGTGTCAAAAGTGGATCTTAATCTCTTCCTTCTGTCACCCAGAGGGCATCACTCAATTCCTCCTGAACAAAGGAAGGAGGAAGGTTACCAAAAAGATGTTGAATGTGTCAGCTGGTAGGATGCAGCAGAGACATTATGAGAAATACCCTCAAAAAGGTGACAGGCCCTCAGACTCCAGTCTGTGCTTCGGTTCCAGGATCTGCCTTTGGGGATTGAGACTACAGAACAAGGTCTTTCTAAGCGTGGCTGGAACAGAAGATGCCTGTCTCTACCACAGGGAAAAATCCATTATGGATACTTCCATTGAAAACTTTCAAATAGCTATATTTTTTACAAAATAATTTCTTTACAGGTGCTTCTGAAGGGCTGTATTAAAATGATATTGTCTAGAAAGTCTGAATTTCACTAATTTTCACTGTCAGTTTTGGAAAGAATCCATGTCCCAGAGCAATATAGCCTCTTCCTTACTGACCTTCTCACACATTTCTTGTTAGCTTCATCAGGCTTAGTCTAACTTTAGATGGCAGAACTGCAGACTAGAAAGTTCAAACCTTTGTATCTTGGAAGAATGCTTACTATATTATATACACAATAAACTTTGACTGTAGGTCACCTGCACAATTCTTCTACCCATCTCATTGAACACCAGGAAAAATCCCGAATAAACTGATGAGCAATAAACATTTTGTAGTTCTTATCAGTAATCCCCATATTGTAATGGACTTCAGCTACTGCTGGTAAGTCTGGCTCTTAGCTTGAAGAAATACCAGGTTAGTAAATTTTACATACTGCCAGGAAAAAACATTGTATCTACTTCCACTAGCCCAAGTGAAAAAAAAAAAAAGAAAATGAGTTCTGCTCCACGTTAGTACCATTCAGCACATCATTCATCACCCATTTGCAGACCTCCTGCAAGAAAAAAGAACACAATTTGCCCCATAGGCTCACTGCACATTTTTGTTTGATAAACCCAAGCTATGACAGGGGCCATATTCCGTTTTCTACCATAGGCTGCAGAGGTTCTTGCCAAGAAATGTGCTGCTTTAACATTTTGGAGCAAAATTTATTGATGCAGCAGGTGACAAGATCAGTAATTCAATGCTCAGAAAAGACTGGATAGATGGGAGTTGGGGCACGAAAGGGAAGATCTAAGCAGACACTTATTTTTGGTACAGATATTCGTTAAGA
Source organism: Mesitornis unicolor (assembly GCF_000695765.1). NCBI lineage: Eukaryota > Metazoa > Chordata > Aves > Mesitornithiformes > Mesitornithidae > Mesitornis > Mesitornis unicolor. The sequence continues at coordinate 72,603 of NW_010195170.1, forward strand.
TGTTGATCAATGACTTGCAGGTGTGACAGAATGCTGAAAAATCTGTGGTGACTAGTGACAGGTCTTATAGATGATAAAAGTACCGAGATAAGATTTGCACAGGCAGCCTGATGTGGATCCAAAAACATGAGCAGGAACCACAGCTGTCACTGACCCTTATCTTCTTTGGGCAGGAGAGTCACAGTGACATCTGTCTGGCAAGGACTCTGAACAAGCCTGGTAACTGCAGAAGTTGTTTCTGGATGCAGAACAGGCAATCTGAGTTTAAGTATTATAATTCGGTTTTCAAAAATGCATCTGCTTTTCAACAGCTCCCTGTAAGTCTAAGCATCAGTCATTTGCTGTTTAAATGTATAAATAGAGATATTTTCTTCAAAAAATAGTTAACGTATAATTATCAAATAATGAAAAATTTGAAAGTCACACAAGTTTTTTCAAGTTTTATTAACATCTTTCCCAGTTGCTGGGATTATCAATACGCCAGCACCACTGCCATTGAAAATGAAGCTCAGTTTAACTGTGCAGAAAATTCAGTTGATAGGGCAGGAAAGTACTTACTGCAAATTTTACTTGGTATCGTTACTAGTTCAAAGCATTGTCTGCGCATATGCCACTGACAGCTGCACCCATTGCACCACACCCAGTTTCTATTCTTTTTGTTTTCTGCATGTGTTGAGTCCTTACATCTCCTCGCTCTTGCAGGTCCAAGTCTACATCTCTTTCCTTTTAGTATTACTCTGTGCTAAAGAAAGTATTATAGGAGCTGATTTTTGACAAATGAAGTAGATGACAGTGTGGTAAACAAGCTAGCCTCTGTTCCTCTCCTCCTCCTCCTCCCATTCCCAGCATGAAAATAGCCAGGGCTAAAGCAACAGCTGGGGATCATTACACTGACAGGAATAGTTCAGTAAACTCCAAGAGGGGAAAACATGTCATATCCAAAAAACCCAAAAACATGCTAGGGCAGAAGGACTGAAAAGATATGTGAACTCCAGGGATAATACTACGACTCTCCTTCCACTGATAATGACTGACTTGTAAAAACCCTGGTTGTTCAGTATTAACTCTTT
>NW_010195170.1:73703-90935 GCF_000695765.1 Mesitornis unicolor
TTCCCACTTGTGTTATAAAGTTAACAAATACCCTGCTACACCTCTGAGTCTTCACAGCCAAACACGAAATTAAGCAAAAATAAATTGCCATCTTACTGCCAACTTTGAGCCACTTCACATTAATATATCATTTTATCTTCACTGCACCTCTTACTTTTTAAGCATAATCACAGTCACTGTGCTACACATTTGCAAAGCACAGTTGCAGCACAAGGCTACAGGGAGTCTAACTACGTACGTTTGGTGTGCCTCTGGATTTGCCGTAAGATTTGCCAGCAGGTTGGCTCCCCATGTGTGTAACACATTTTCGATGTTTCTTTGTGTCAGAGCACTGTTTGCATAAATAATTGTGAACTGTGGGATGTATCTGGATGTATCTCAGAGATGCACCTGTTGCATTTTGTGACTGCTTTCTGACGTTCCTTACCAATGCATTTGCATGAGCCATCACTTGGACATCTCCCACAGCATCTCCAGGTCCACTCTGGAGTCAACCTTCACAGAAAAATGTCCCCCTGCATTCCTGTAAGACCAGATGCAGGGGCTGCCCTCTCGCTGGGGATTCCTTGGTGATGAGAGCTTCCAGGTCTCCACATGCAGGTTCTTCTGCCCTCTGCTGGGTGAGGCAGGGTCACCCACCAGCTTTACCTTCAGGTGCTCCAAGGCGTTAGGACAATAAAGCGTAGACCACTGAAGAAAGCCATATGCTAACAAGCGCTTGCATGACTCCTGATCTCTTCAAAGTACTGAACAGATATTAATAGTTTAATCAAAGGCTAAGCTAACTCAAATTACCTCCCATTTGCTGCGACCAAGAATGTGCACACAGTTACTGCAGATCAGATGGCGTGCAGGAACTTGTTGGTGTGTCTGGGCCCTGAGACACAAATCTTGGAAAAAGACAGGTGAGTTTCACTGTCAGCCCCCGAGTCACATTGAACATTTTTGAAAGGAGGACTTGCCAAAAAAAAAAAAAGTGTTTAGTTTAAGAGCAATGAATGAAAGATGTTGCACAGAGGTGGAAATTTGGAATTGACTTTTGGAAGTACTTAATTCTAAGCTAGACTCTCATGAATGCTATTTGGTTTTTGAATAGCTTTCTGAGGTTTTCTAAAGCTTGTGATTCCTTCTTCGTATCTTTCACGAGGGGCCACCATACTGTTGTGTTAATTGGTCTAGCAACTGTGAACTGGGCTCTGGTATTTAAACACTAAATCATTCCAAGGCATTCTTGAATAGAAAACATGTTTATGGATTCCTAAATTCTAGGAATTTTACAAATAACTGCCCCAACACATACTTTGAAAAATACAAGCCCAAGTTCTTTGACTCCCTCATGTCAAATCCATTTCTGTGTGGAAAGGATCACCAGTCCCCAAACTTCAATGTCAAGTCCCACTCCAGAAAAAATAAATAAATCAGATTTAGGACACCATCTGTTTTCCAGAGGCAAGGAAACAAGATGAAGTCTATGCCAGATAGCTCCTCCACATGAAATTCATTAAGTGAACAGGTATGAGCATTGTCAGATACCCTTTATTTGCCCAGCTTTATTAGCAGAAACAAACCTACTGGAACCCAGTCACCTGTGTATGGTAAAGAGTGAGGAAAAGCAGCACATGAATTTTCTATCCTGGGTGATAACAAAACTAAGCTATCCCATTTTTAGGGAGACCAAAACTAAGGTACAACAGTCATTCTACTTTCAGCTCAGCACTAATTCTGGACTTCCAGAGCTTCCGTAAGGGTTTACACATGAGGGCATCTGCGTCTTCACTGCCTGGAAGATTTGGCTCTGCAAAATACAGTGCATGCTACAGCATAAATACAACAGACATCCCCAGACTGCAGGAGAGTGGAGCAGCAGCAAAGCTCAAGGGTTACACTCTTCTCTCTCCTGACATGAAAGAACCTGGCAGCATCTATTTCTCTTCGCTACCCTTTCTGTTTGGTTGAAAGCAGCTTTCCTCATTGCATATGATATTAAAGTATAATGAATTAGACATGGGGTAGGCTGATGATATTGCTAGACTTTGCAGAGCCAACACAGCTTTTTCAGTAATCAGAATTATACAAGAATTCGATAACTTTAATTCACTTCAACTTGAGACAGCAGCAACCTTTTTTTATATTGATTAAAGTACTACAGAATGGCATTGTCCTCATGTTACATGTTATCCCACCGATGAGCTTATGATATGCTTATGAAAGATGTATCCTGGCATATCCAGATGCACGGTGCTCACCTTCTGTGAAAATCAATGCCTCGCAAGTACAAGATAGCTGCACGTTCTGGCTTTTTTTTTTTTTTAAATTTTGGTTTGTTTTTTCATTTGAAGATTGATGTGCTGCAGTTCTTTGCCTCCAGAGCAAAGTGATATGGGAATACTGCCTATACAAATGGATTTATGACTCCCAAACTTGAATTTGAGGACTATGACTTCAGTTTTCTTTTCCTTTTCCATATTTGTTCAACAAAGAGTATTCCAATGAAAACAAGCAACAAAACCAGTAATAGTTTAAAATCTAATAACAAGTTCACTTTTGATATCTGTTAAAGAAGCTTGGTAGGGGGAGTGTCCACAGGGGGTAGGAACTTGAGTTTTGTTTGGCAGCCTCAGCAGGCCTAGAGCTGCAGATGAGAGAAAAATCCCCTAAGCGCAACTGCTAATATTGTTTTCCACGTACCAGCCATCCTTCTACAACAAACATGGCCTTATTCTACCTGGCTTTTTGTCCTCAACTCCTAGCACCATTTACTTTACTCTTCTGTCCAAAATGTCACTGAAAGTAATTTTCCACTCCTCTCAGATCACATTACTTGCTCTTAAAATCAGTCATCACCTCATTTCTAAGGCCACGGTGATTAATATTTTTGTTCACTCCTGCAAGTTCCTATTAAATTTCACTTGTAGCTAGATGGATCTAGTACTTCTGATAAAACATAAATCTTATCAAGTTTGCCACTGACATTTTGTTATGTTCTGCCATTCTTCCCTGCAATCTTTTCCCTGTTCCTTGCTATTTATTATACTGTGTACTATAAACGGATCCCTGTGTTTCATCTTCTCAGTCTTTTAGTCCCTCCAGATCTTCTTCTTCCCTTATAGATATCACTCCTTGAAATCTGACTTCGGTCAAACCCCATAAAAAAACCATATATTTGCAGAATGCCACTATCTAAAACATAACCACATTGTGATATACACACACCACCCCTTCCACACTCTCCAAACAGCGACATGCTGAAACTTGAAACATGATACTCTATCTCCTTCAAGGCAGAGTTGCCACTCCAGGACAAGCCTTTACACCTTTAATAAAACAGCCATAAAACACTGCTCAGAAGAGCCCTACAGATATAGAGGAGAAGAAGAAATTTAAACTCTGAAATTATAACTTCCAAATGCAAGTGAAATTATGCCAAGGTCTGGGCACTGCAAGTCACTTCATACAGAGCTCCAGCCTTGTCCTATGACATGCTTATGAGTGCCCTCAGGGACAATAGGTCTCAGGAGTCAGTGGGAAACCCAAAATCTGGACTACTGCCCAGAAAAGAAAAAGCAGGGAGATTCAATATGCAAGAGGAAAAAAAACCAAACCAAAACAAAACAGTAAAAAAACCCCAGCAACTCACAAACCAATCGTACAGTGCCTACAACAAAGAAAGCAGAGTCTGCTAACCTTCTCGTAAGCTGTGGTATGAATCCTGATATGTGCTTGAACAGCTCTTCCCTTGCTTTGCCACAGTCTCTGCAAGCGGCACAATCCCGACATAGGCAGGCTGGAGTGTCTTGGCTTTATCCAACATATTAGAGGAAATCCCTGGACCTGAAGGCAGATTCTGTAACACAGGAGGCGTTCCAGGCTAGTGGAAGGGGTGCTTAATCCTCACAAGAGACCCAACCGCAATCCCTCTCTACCAGGTTTCGGTCACTGCACCAAGCGGGAGAGTGAAGAAAAAAAACCCTAGTTTACTGCTAGATTCCAAGGCCGTGCTTGCATAGGAACAGAGAGGTACAAATCCTGACAGCCAACATCTAAAGACTAAAATCAGCAAGACTCTTGGCAAAACTGTTCTTCCTACTATCTCAAAGTTCGGACAGAAACTTCACTGTTTCAGCAAGCGGCGATAAGCATTCAGGATCCCAGTGTGCAGAGCAGTGCTTATCAACAGATGCGTGGACTCCTTTGTGGGGCCACTTGCAGTGACAGCCAACCTCATTCACCCAAAATAGTGAACAGTTGGTTTCTCTACTCACACTACAGCCACCTGCCAGACAGGCAATATCATGTGATGGAGCACTGCCCTCTCTCCCCCTCTTTCCTGACTGTAAGCAAGCCGCGCACACAGCCAGGAGAACACCACCACTCTGAGTGCAAAAGCCATGCTGCTGTTTGTCCCTCCCTCTTTCAACTATTAGTGATGGGATTTTACTTGTGGAGAAAGCTAAACTGATGATTCAGGAAACAGAGTTCCTCTATGCATTTGCTCTCAGACCACATATAGGTAACAGCAGGCTACTTCTGTACAAGCACACGTTCTTGCCTCTTCTTCCCTTAAATCCTTTCTCCCAACCTAACAGAAACATTGACCTGAAGATAATCAGCAACCCCAACTTAATAACCTGCTACTGCAAGCACTAAAACTTCAGAATCTGTGCTTGTCTGGAGGCAGTTGCCTCACCTGGAGTTTGTTTAATACACATCATGAACAGATGCCATATGGTTGGCAAACTTTGGTTATACGTCCTGCCCTGCATGAGGAAAAGCATGCTCCAGCCGCGCAACAGCCAGGAGGTACTCTCAGCAGTACAGGGCTGGCTTTGTTGGTTTCTAATCTCACAAAGCATGCATCAGAAAAGATGCAGTGAAGGCTGAGAAAAGGAAAGAAAGGGGGGGCGGAAAGGGGGAAAAAGGAGGAAAAAGAAAGAAGGAAAAAGTAAAAAAGACAAAGGGGAAAAAAGGGAAAAATGAAAAGGGGGAAAAGCAGAAAAAGGAAAAAAGAAAAAAGGGAAAGAAGGAAAAAAAAAGGGAAAAAAAAGAGTTGTCCAATGAATATACACACCTGAAAAAAGTAGTCTGGTATCTTTCCAGAAAAAATAAAAAATAAAAAATAAAAAATTAATAGTAATCGGTGTCATCCTACAAGCCTGAAGTAAAGACAGCCACATGTACATTACAAAAAAGGTGAACACTAAACACTGCTGGAACAGTCACTGTTTCATATTCTGCACACACCCCCCTGCCGTCAATCAAGACAAAAATTTGTCATCTCCAAATAGTTTGAGAGGCATCCAAGCCACGTTATAAAGCAAGGCTGCAGTAACAACCACAGGGGGAAAAAAGTCTCTAATAATGAAGCAAAGATCTAAGAAAAGTGGTATTCAACCAAATGTATAAACCATGACTTTAACTCTGCCATAAGCTGCACTAGAAGAACAAAACATTCTAACATATTTTTAAGTTACGAACTAAAAACGAATATACAGAATTTTACATGTTTACTAAATAATGATGTTAGACGGCATCAGTGACATTTCTGAGCATCTCCAACAGTGCTCTTCTTACTTCCACATGTTCAACCTTCACTCAGAAAAGAAGCCAAACTCTAAAGTTTCTGCAGGTAAAAAAATACCTTTGGTTATTAATATAAAGCTCTGTAACAGCATTATTCCTAAATTACTAAGGTATGCTCAACACAAATTTAGGCTTTGTAAAAGTCAGGTAAAGGTTCAGTTTCACAATGAACTTTGGCCAATGAGGTCAAGTTACTGCCCAAATAGCTGAGTCTGCTTCTGCTTGAGCGCTAACAGTTGTGACACTGCAGAGCTGCTTCGGGAAGCTGACTTGGCACACCAGGACCTAATGCCAGGACCAAGGAGAGGAGGAACAAGCACTCTGTCCACATCTTCCCCTTCAGCAACAAGACAGAACTTGAATGCAAGTCCCATAATTACTGTAATAACTAAAGAACAACTATCCTGTGCCAGACTGAGTCCTGCTTCTTCTGGCAAGCAGTGCTCCATCTGCATGGTGGAAATGACAAGATTCAGCTGCAGAGGTCAAAGACTGCTGTTGCTTTGCCAACCAGGGCCTCTGAACTGGCCGAGGAAATGTGAGCCCGTTGCTCTGTCCAGCTGACTCACCAATACCCAAGTATCACCAAAACAGCCCTAAGATGTTGCCCGAGTTTTGACGAATAAAACTTGAAGTCCTAAAAGAAAAGAGGCACCAAGCAGCTAATAATACATTAAATACATTGCCAGTTTTGGCAATCTCCTAATAAAACAAATCCCCTGATGCTATAATTGACAACTGCAACTTGACCAAGATTTAATCCTCTCAATGTATTATTGCAGAGCTGCAGATATGTATGCAGACGTACCTTTCTTCTCATGTAGAAAGCAGCTTGGAAAGAAAAACAACTGATTGGCTCAGTGGTGGGTAGATAATTTTTTTCTCTGCTGAGGAAGATATTCCAAAATTTTGTCCTACAGCATCAAATTTGTCCTACAGTGTTAGTTAGTGTTTTGAAAGAAGGAGCAATTATCCAAAATAGAAAAAGATGGGCCAGAATACTCCAAAAAGGACTTGGATAATGTCTTCCATGCTGTAAGAAGACAAACTCTGCAGGGCCCAGGTTGGAGGATATCTTCAACACACAAGCAAGCACTTATTGGGTAGCTCCTTCCAAAATATGGATTCTGATAGGTAAGTAAAGACCAAGAGAAACCTGTCTTGTGTGAAACACTGACACTGCTGCCAGATGTTGATGAGCATCAAAAAGTTAAACAAAAGTTTAATTTGTTTTATTGGATCCCGATGTACTGATAAGAGATCCAAAAGTCTGATCAATGATCACATGCACAGAAATGTCAATGTGCTGTAAGAACAAGTAAGGCCTGACAAGTAACTTTGACAGACACTTTGGAAATCGAAAGGGTAGATGGGAAGATCTGTTTCCCAGCAGAGGTAGGATTTCCAATTACAGTTTCAGTTGCTTAACCGCTCCAGAAAAGTAGCACCAACCCACACGGATGCATGGCCAACATTCAGTGTCTTGCACAACCTTTACCCAGGAATTGGCAGCAGTGCTGCTGGCAGAAAGATCACCTTTATCAACAGGATCATTGCCACAGATTTCTGGTTTTGAAAACATCGGGCCAAATTTTCCTAATCTGTCCATGAGACCTCTATTGAGCCTTACATCCTTTAACTTTCAATTGTGAAAGGAGATACAGACTGTGGGAATGGATTCTTCCTCAAGATGCTGCATTGCTATTTATACTCTCATAGAGAAATAAAAAGTAACATCAGGCGCTCATACAGCTTGCACAGATATTGCTGCTAGTTCTGACGCCTGGTGGGCACGGCATGTAAGAGTCATATTTGAATGTCAGTTATTACTTACTCGCTATTTTGAACTAATTCATTAACTTTCTCTTCTTTCATTTTTCTATTTTCAAAAGGCAAGACAGCGTATGAGCAGCAGCTTTTTCAAATTTCTATACTGTGCTGGAAGCAAAATACAGAAGAGTAAACCACTCTCCAGTTAACTTCTAACCCTGCTGTGGATATTTGACTTTTAAATTCCAGGAGCACACAAAATTTTGCCTGCGCAAAGTTAACATCAGAACTCCAAGATGCTACAGCTTAAAGCTTGCTACCACCAGAAGGATTGCTCCCAGTTCAACTTCTCCCAGCCATGCTCTCTCTTAGCCTCCTTAAAACCAGTTCTGACGTTCATCTGATATCTTAAAGAGCTGATTCAATCTACTAAACAGCATTACCAACAGGTGGGATGAGCACCAGAGCTGCTGCGTAAACACAGCTGGGGGTACACCAGTCTTGACATAAACCAGACTTTGGATCCACTTAGCTGTAACACAAAACTGTATCATTAGTTTTATCCCAAATAGTAACGTATTCTTTAAATTCAAGTTAATGAGCAGATAGAAGATGTGTTTATAATCCCCCCACGCCAACTTGTAATGTGCATTTTTTCCTCCATGCACCTCCAGACCTCCCCTGCAGCAGGTCCTCTGTCATCCTTCCCCCAGTAATAACGTTCTCAGACAACACAATACCTGCAAGGATCTGCATGCACACAATTTAATGATGAAATCCAAACAATGTACTGCTAAAAACTGTCAAACAGCTGCAATATATGCTCACTCAGGTAACACAAGAAAGATCTCAGTCAAGGTTTAGGCCAGATGAACCTGTAGAAAGAAGGATAAGCCCACTATATTTGAAGATCTGTCTCTGCTACTTCTAGCAAGTAGACAAAAGCTGGAAAAATAATAGAATGCTGCACCTGCATCACTGTAAAACTTTGATATCTTATGGCGCTATTCATTTTACACTTCAAAATAAATACAGACTTTACACTGACACTTGCGTTGCTTACTTTTTCACAGCTAAGGATCACACTGATGTAATGTGAGTTTGCTTTGGATATTCCCAGGATCCTGCCTCCCACCAGCAGTTACCTTCAGGAAGGGGCAGAAACACCAGACTGGGAGCACTGTAAATTCTTGCTTCTCCAGTTCTCAGGAAGAGCCTGAAGTTTGCATACTCTGATCTTTTCAACGAGCTGGTGACAGCTTGTGCTGTCAGTCAGCATTCAGAAAACCCCTGGACATGACAGGTAGCCCAAGGTAAACCACCATGCAGATGCAAAAAAAAAAAAGAAAAAGGCAAGCGCAATAGGCATGCCTGGGAACCTGGAGCTTTGCCGTAGCTTCTGAGCAGCTCTTCAGCCCCCCAACCCACTCTGGGATATACCACCACCCCCACTTTTGGCAAGTTGGCTGTCATTGAGCTGTAAATACTGTGAGTTGAAAGCATAAAAATAGCTGCAGCCCAGGCTGGAAAACCTATCAGATGATGTCAAGGCGCATTTTGAGCCCTCCCCTCCTCCCCACCACTTCCTTTCCTATGTCATTTTCTCATTACCTCACTGTCTCTAATTCTGAAAGTGCTTCTCTCGGCATCTTTCAGCTGCCAAAGTGAACTTTACACAGCAGCCAGAGCCAATTCAACCCCCAGCACATATATAAACTCTGCCACCCACCCCATTCCTTGGGATTCAGCCAAGATGTCGGTTTGCTGTTCCCTGAAAACACACACATGAAATCAGCGATCCCTATCTGCAAAACACAGGAGCGAGAAGAATCAGTTCAGCCCAAGGAATGCAACGCTGATCTGCACTTGATTAATGCCATAGATAAGCAGTTTCCAACCAGCGAGGCAAGTCAACACTGTAAGGGAGGTGTGGAAAGACAGCAGCCACGATGTCCCATCCTCCTCTCGGCTCTGCCTCTCTCCCAGGCTCTCCAGACTTAAGGAGGGAGAGGCAAAGAAGGAAGCCAAAATCTTTGCTTTTCCCACCTCTCTCCTGCCCACACCAAGAACTCACTTGGTCAGTGCTGCTGACCAAAGGTCATCTGCAAAGGGACTGCAGCAATATTGCTACAAGGGCAGGAAAGAAGGGAAGGAGAGAGAGGAAGGGAAGCAGAGATGTCCATTCCTCTTCCTTCTCTCCCTTCCAGGACCTGCTGTACTGAGGAAGCAAGTGGGTAATGACAAGAAGGAAACGGCTCAGAAGTCTACTCTACATCATACCAAAACAAAAGCATTATGCAGCACATGCTCCTAATATTACAACATGGGAGTGTTACACCCGCTCAGAACACACCAGCTACACCGTAAAATAAAGCAGTGCAACTTTTAAATAGAAGTCGGTTAAATTAACTTCTTCTTTTTCAGTTGGAGTTCCTTTTGAAAACCATTGGCAACAGTTCTGTCAATGCTGTCCTGTAGAAAGCTGCACATACACTCCTTGGCTACAAAATGGTGTAAAGATCTATGTAAAGATTTGTATCCAAGAGAAGAAATGCAACTAGTAGGTGGGTTTCTGTGGCTAACATATTAGAAGAACTCCATCCACAACAGAAGACTTCACAGCAGAGGGCAGGAGGAAAGAGAAGGGATTAAGAGAAATACGTTTTATAGCTAGTTGCCAAACAACTGCGGTCCACTCTGCATTCAAGCACAACAAAAACAAGCAAGTAAATTAAAAACACCCATCCAAACGTACATTTTGTTTGATAAATTCTGGTTAGATGCAAACACTGTTGCATATCTCTTTACAGCTCAAAATCACAAGCCCTTCTTCAAGTTACCATCCCCTGCTGAGCCCCCAGAACTGGTTGTATGAATGCTCTCACGCTGTCCCAGTGCAAAGTTAGAAAGATTAGCTCAAATTACCTTTGCTAAGCACACGAGCTTCACAGTGAGAGCTCACACATCAAGCACGGCATCTGAAATGTAGGGTGGGTATCTCCAGTGGAGGGGCTTAACTTAGAGCTGCTCCAGCTGGAATCGCAACAGAGTTCCCATTTATTCTCTTAGTTCAGCAATTACCCATCTTGCTTTAAAATAATAACTTCAGACCAAAGGAAGAAAGAGTAATAGTTCCCTGCTCTTACCTAAGAGCAATAGTTTACCTGTTATAAAAGGTCAAAGGTTTCAAGTCAGAGACAGTCACCCAAGATACAGCCAAGTTAAAACTGTTCTTATCAGCCTTCCCACCAACAGTTAGGTCTACTAATTCACCCACATGCATCCCAAATAACTGTAACCTCTCCAGGGGCTGGCAGATGTGCTCACACACATGCAGATGCGCATTTCCACACTACCACCATCGCACACAGACAAGAACGTGCAGAGGTTGCAGGAAGACTGACATAAGAGTAAGCATACATTGCACCCAGTGAAGAATGTTGAGCAAAAGAGACCAGACTTTTCAAAACATTTCCTCTTGCAGATTTTCCAGGCTTCAATTTTAACAATTATGAACAAGTGAAAACAGAAAAACCCACAATATTTGGTTTTGCTCTTGAGAACAGAAAAAAAAAAAAAAAGAGGAAGTTCTGGCTGCCAGACCAAGGGGGGTAGTGAACAGGACAGACTGGAAAAGATGGCAATTTGAATTTGTCTTAAAACAGCAATTTCTTTTTAGGAGGGAATAACTGGGAAAAGGACAGGAGAAAGATACCCTTCCCCTCATGCTAAGGCATGTCTAAGAGTTTGAGAAGTTATGTCACTAATTCCTGTGGTTGCTGAGCAGAAGATATCCTGCACTTCTCCCTCCCACATCCTTTCAGCTTCTGGCAATAAAATGTTTCTTTATCAAACTCTCCTGCTGCACAAAGGGGCTACCTGCAAACACCAGGAAAATGCGGTCTATTTTTAAACTACCAAAGCAAGAATAGAAACAGCCGGGCTGCACTCGATGCTCATGCGCTACTTGTGAAAGGATTAGCAAACCCTTCATTTGCTTTGCGGTTTATACTGGCAGAATAGCTACTACGTAAACCCTCACTACAGGATGGTGACTTTTGCCCAGAGAGCCACTGTTCCTTCTCCAAACACATCAGTTACATGGGCAGTAACAACATTGTTGAGGCTCAACGTGACAATTATCCTCGGTTAATCTGATACAGAATTGCAATTCCAGAACGTAGATTTCAATAAAAATGTCTATTTACCGTTTATGGTTGAAGAAGACTGCTTCCAAACTTGAAACAACGATGCACTAATGGAGGTATAATTCTAAAAAGACCATAAACCACCCCATTCATTTAATATGCTAGTAGTCAATGTTAATAATTTTAGACATGGGGTTTTTTTGACTGATAACTTTTTCTCCAAAAATGGTTGAAGTGCTTTGTCACAGACAGGTAGTAGCGGTGGCTTGGATGAGGTAAAGTAGGATAGGAAGATTCATGAGTCTGCTAAGCTAATTCAGCAGTTGGCTGCCACTGAAAGTGGTGGTCTCCTTTTCCATTACCACAGATGCTCATCTTGCCCTACAGTAAAAAATAGCTATTTTCAGGACTTTTTGAGACAAGAAATAACTTCATCCTTAGAATGTAAAATTCAGTTCTTGCATTGCCAAGAATCTATAAATCATTTCCAATGTCAAATGCTCAAACTCCTCCTTTAGTACTGGAACTCTCAGCTATCCCCTGGATCGATGCCCATCTCGAGCTTTTGTGGCAGCTTCAACAACTGTATTTATGTTTCCAATATAAAAATGTATAGCACGTTCAAGTTTTAATCTTTAGTTATAAAATAAGTCTGAGACAATGTCAATGTGCACAACCATTTAATTTCATAGAGTGGACTGCATTGACCCTGGGAAGGGCTTCCAGGATCTGGTACGGACTCACCTCCCTTCCACGCGTGTAGACATTTCAGACACTAAGTGCAACCTCAAGCATGAATTTCAAGAGGGAGACAGAATGAAACTGGATTTGGGATAGTTTTTACCTGCATGCCACTAAATTATTCAGCTTTTGATGAGTAGGAAACATATCCTGGTTATGCTGTGGTGGAAGGAGTCCTTTAATGCCTTCATGGCATTCACTTGCCCATCACTTCAGGGAGATACAGTTTTGACAGTACTACCACTCCTTCTCCAAAGACTAGATTTTAAAGTAAATTGTATTCTGCATAAACCAAACTAAAGGTTTGTTTTCCTTGAAGGTGCTTAAGGCTATAACAGAAGACAGACTCTTGGTATGAAATGTACCACTTCTCCCAGCTCATACATCATTCGTACCTCACCACAATGATTTGGTCACAATACTCTCAGGTATCAGACCAAAACATAGTACTTTCCTCAAACAACTTAAATTGATTTAAAAATACACACACGGTTCACAGTAAATCCCATTTTCCAAGCATTTGAAAAGAACCATTGCTGGATGGAAAAAAAGGCTTACCAAAAACCAAGGTCAAGCAAGAAACAGTAATTTTACACAGACAGAGCCATAAAGACAAGAGCTCCCTTCAGTGAAAACTAAGGTGAGCTTCTTTGTTTTTACTACTTGCTACCTCAGTATAAGTTCACCTGCACAAGGAATTGCCACAAAATGTAACACTGTAGCTTTATAACCTAAACTTAGCCTGCACATACACATATTTCAAACCTCTGCTTTAAAGACCTTTCCACATATGGAAGGCTGCAAATTTTCAAGCACCCGTGACAGTAACCATCACTGGTAAAAGTTGAAGGCAGAAAAGATTTGTGAGAGGTACAGAAAGCAGAATAAAATACTGCACACGGTTTGATCTGACCTATGTGGTTACCCAAAAGAAAGGGGTGGGGGGAAGCAAAGACACAAGCATCCCTTGCAAAAAGCATCATTACTTTTTTAAAAAAAATATATATATATATATCGGATCCAAGAGTTCTGGTAATCATGGCCATGAAAAACAAAGAGAAAAGGCAAGTAAGCAGGAGAGTGTATCTTCTTCTGTTGCCCCAGCAAAACCTGGCAAATCCTATGACTTTTAATCCCCCTCTGGCTTAAAAGCATTGAAAGGCATGTAGCCTAAGTGCTTATAACTGTAAAGATAACTGTGCTTGGAACATTACGTTCTGATTTGAGCCTCAGCTTTCAGTTCTGCTTCTCTCCTCCTAAATCTTTGAGCTCACCTGAAACAACTTGCAGAGAAGTCTCTTTGGTCACTATCTTTCATCAGCTGTCTGGCATCCCTTTAAGATCTTCTTTTATTGCTTTGGTACAAGTTACCAGAACTCATCAGTCAGAACCTCCTATTAATCAGTTCTAGACAATTCAACTCAATGAAAAACCCTTTAGTTTGATAAACCGGGTTAAAACAAGTAGAGTCATTTATATGCAACACAGAGCCTGTGTGTCAGAATTTGAATTAGAAATCCTAGCATCCTTCCTTGGCTACGAAATCTATTTTATGAATCCAGACACAACAGAGGAACCATTAAAGTGGGACGGTATAAAAGCAAACAGGTTGATGATCTAATTGAACAGACAAACATGCCACTGAAAAAGATACGGGTTTTATATGCCTGCCAGTTCTTATGATCTGACAGGACTTGGCTGCTCACTCCCAATACATCTAACAGCTGCCTTAACAGAAGTCACTTACAAACACACTCTTTAGAAAGGAAAAATAACAGTACAGACATTGCCATATGCTTCCTTTCAGCAACTATGCTACAGTAAGTCCAGAATTTCCTCACTATTTTCTCCTATCAGAAAATATTTTTGCCTGAGCAAGACAACTATTGGGCAAAACTGTCCTTAGGTTTGAGTTACAACATGGAGAGATAGCTGTGGTAGAACAGAGGAGAGCAGTGGCTAATCATCTACCCTGACTTAGTGAGGCTTTTGCCACTGTCACCTGTAACATCCTCACAGATAACCTGATGGAAGTACAGGCTGGTTGAGGAGACAGCGAGGCAGACTGAAAACTGGCTGGATGTGCACCAGCACGTGCTAGCGGCTGAGTGGCTCGAAAGCAGCTTGGTAGAAAAGACCTAGGAGTCTTGGTGGACACCAAGTTAAACATGAGCCAGCAATGTGCCCCTGGGACAAAGAAGGCTAATGGTATCCCTGGCTGCATTAGAAGGAAGGTCCCAGCAGATCAAGGGAGGTCACCCTTCTCCCTTTACTCAACAGCGGTGAGGCCACACCTGGAGTGCTGTGTCCATTCCGGGGCTCCCCAGTACGAGAGAGACATGGACATACTGGAGAGAGTCCAGCGAAGGGCCATAAAGATGATGAAGGGACTGAAGCATCTCATTGGAACTGTTCATCCTGGTGAAGGCTCAGGGGGGATTTTATCAATATGTATAAAAGCCTAAAGAAAGGGTACAAAGAAGATAAGAGCCAGGCTCTTGAGGGTACAGGCACAAACTGAAACACAGGAGGTTCCCTCTGACCATCAGGAAACACCTTTTTACTGTGAGGGTGACTGAGCACTGGCACAGGTTGACCAGAAAGGTTGTAGAGTCTCCATCCGTGGAGATACTCAAAAGCTGTCTGGACATAGTCCTAGGCAACTGGCACTAGGTGACCTTGATCGAGTAGAGAGGCTGGAGAAGACGACTTCCAGAGATCCATTCCAACCTCAACTATCCTGTGATAAATGTGTAACCACCCTTTTTCCCGTGATTTGCTTGTCCATTCGTAGATACTTAACTTCAGCCTAAAAACAAACAAAATTTTCTAACATAACAAACCTCATACTGGGGAAATGCACATATTTTTAATAGTGTGCGACAAAATCACCCACTTCTAATTTAATACATTTCTTATTTATGTCCATCACACATTGTATATGATTCCTTGCTGCCTGATCTTTTCTCTCTCCTAGACTTAACTGCCTAGCTACTGCCACTGTTCACTGGTTCCCTGATGTAGTGTTCAGCAGTTTTCCCATCCTACAGATGACTTCAGAATAGAAATTGTTTCTCTTCTTCCTTACTCACTTTCACTACTCAAGACAGTTTGACTGATGTTACCCAAGCCAGATGAAATAGCGTAGCATCTTGCTCCACTTCTCATCATTCCTTCTTTTTGATGGCTCTAGATTTCATAAGAAAGTTCAGTGAATTAATTCAGCTCACTGATCCAGCAGAAAACATTTTTTTTCAAATGGCTTTGCTTTCAAAAGTGAATTAGGCTGCTCACAAAGAAGTCCAACCATCCAATTTCATGCAGGCTAGCTGGGGCTAAGCAGCAGGTGCACCAAGCTGCTCATGATGAAAAACAGAGGAGTGAAGAGCACAGCTCCTTCCCCTCCTTTCCATCGGTCATGACAGATCATCAGGAGAGTTCAAACGTTTCCTATTACTTCATCCTTGAGTCAAGTTTCTTCATTTTAGCTTCAATCTCTTTACCATAAAGAGACTGGATCCCGAGAAACAGAGCTGCCACATTTCTGAAGTTAAACATACAAGCGCATGCTGAGTAGGTAGCCAGAGCATGTACAATAAATCCAACACTCTGTGCACACGCCAGGATTACTCTTTGAGCTACAAGTACACTATATACTTAATTTGCAAAAGCACAACCATTTTCAAGATACGTCACATTTATTAAGATTATGCTGCAGAAATGTCTGGGATTTCTGAATGTCTTCTTCCCTCAGCCAGACATCTGGAAATTCTGCGTAAGTCCTACAAGAACCCCTGTGGTGCAGATGGAGGGGGTGGGGGGGAAGTGGACAGTCTGGGAAAATCAGACATGTAGTAGTCATACCAAAGTTTACAGAGAGAGGTAGTATTTGTTATTAGATCAAACCTCTGGAAACAGGAGCTCCCACCACAATTTAGGCCCCTTGCTCTCCACAACCAACTCACGCTTCAAGGTTAAGTCAAGTCTGAAAATTCCTGTTCCACGATGCTTTTTCAGGATGTGCTTCTGCTATCAGCACCTTTAAACCATTATGTTATAAGAATAAAATTATGCCCAACAGCCTCCTTAGACCAGTTAGAAAACTACTTGAGCATTTGACAAGGCCAGAATTCTGATCTTAGGAGAGCCCTTCCCCACACAGTCCTCCCACACTTTTCCTTCTCCTGCCCCCAACTCTTCTTTCCTCCTCCCCTAAACCAGTTACTCACCATTCTTCACTAAAAATCTAATTTTTCCCTTGTGCTTACTCTCCAAATTATTAGCTATGCAAAACTCTAAATCAAGCTCTGCAATCTCCTGTCCTAATTAAATCAAAGGAAAGAGCAGTTCGCATAAATAACATTTTCAAGATCCAGTTTTAGCCTCTAGATTTTGCAGCAAAGTTTCCAGTCCCACTTCAGGGCCAGAAGGTTAAACATTTCTCAATGACGCAGGCTCCCTTAGTGAGAGAGTGACGAGGAAGCGGTCCAAAAAACCTCATTCTTCCCAGGCACTAAATCAACAACCACAGCAAACAGTGAGTGCCTCTCTCCAAGGAAAACCAGGAGGAGCGGAGCAGTCTCTTATTGTAAGCAGTCACTTAGGCTGCCACCATAATGTGAAAAGCCCAGTACAAAGAGGAGAAGAAAACAAAGCACAACAAAAGAAGGAAAAAAAACCAAACCAAAACAAACCAGATATGAGACTACGTGTGGCACAGTTAAAAGTTACACGGAAATAAAAACAAAATTGAAATTAAAATAATTTTTTAAAAAACAAACATAAGAAATTAAACAGAAACCCAGTATCCTACAAAAGCTTAAAATTGCCGTTCTTTTCTGGTCTTTTTAGGTTGCTGGTAACTTTCTAGCTTAAACTTAAAGATGCTTTGACCTTTAAATGGGCTGAAATTTTCCTGATCAAGAGACCGCTTTTCATACTCTACACTGTTCCAGACATTCACATGCAGTGACCATGAAATGGTGGAGTTCAG
>NW_010195171.1:0-2600 GCF_000695765.1 Mesitornis unicolor
TGGACAGGGGTTTGGCAAGCTCATTTGCCAGAATTTTGCATTGAAATAATATTATTTTTATAATCCCTGCTGTTGGATCCTGAAAGTGATACCATCTTTCAGCTGTTTCCAATTCAGGAAAGACAATTTAAACCAGGACTTTAAAATTACCTTTATAGTCAGTTTAATAATGAGATGTTAGTCTTATTTGTTACTGGAAAAAAAAAAGATATTGAAAATCAGTGTCTCGTTTTTAGTTCAAAACTTGTAATTTTATAGTAATTCATGTCACATGAAATGGCCCCTTCCACTGGTTATTGCTGGAGTGAATGAGAAGGTTGTAGAGGTAGCAGTTCTTCCTTTGCACTTTTCTGAAACAGGATTAGTTAGCTCAGATTAATGCAACCATTACATTTAGTGGTTTTTTAACAAAGAAACAGAATTTTAGTAGAGAGCTGACTTCGGAATGTGTGAACACAACAGTCTCTTATGTCACGTAGACATGCCCTGAGTAATTCAGTGAATAATGATCAAAATTAGTATTACATATCCTTAAGAGTTGTAATGGTGTTTTATTTTTATACCTGTAGCTTTTAGAAGTGCGTACTTTTGGTTTGTCTAATTAATGGCCGCATCAAAATGCTCTCCTAACTCAGTAGAAAAGAAAGCAGACAAAAACTGAGCACATTTTTGTGATAGTTTTGTACACGTAGCATGAATGCCTCATTTTTTTTCTTCCGGAAGTTATTGAGCACAGAGTTAGTTTTCTGCAACATAATCCTATTATTAATGAAGCCACGAAATTCTTGAATGAAATGAACAATATTAGAGTTAATTGGGGATGGTACTATTTCTCTAGTTACTGTAATGTCTTTGTGTTTCGTCAGTATTTCACAGGATTCTTCTGTCCTATGATCAGTGACTGAAACTTCTCATATGTTTAAATTTGTTGCATATAATAAGTGGATGAATACTTACTATTTATACCACTGCAATGGCTTTAAAATTTAGAGTAAATACTGGTAGTACCATCACTCAGGTATTATAACTGAAACATTTAACTGTAAGTAACACAATATCAAAAGGCTAATGACATCATATAGCAGCTGTGTTGCTTTCTAACTGAAATAATTCAAGTATTTCTAAAGCAATGGCATTAGAGATTTCCAGTCAGAAATCATTTATATGTGTTCTTCTAGGCTTCTGAACTATGCATACCTAATTATTTTTTCAACTAAGACAATAATAATGCTATAAATATTTCATACAATCTACAGTAGCGCAAAGTGAGTACAGTATGTATTTGCAGTTGTTCATTCATATGAGGTATGTCTTGTTTTTCAGAAAATGCAGCAGAATATGAGGGAAGAATGCTTCTACATGTACAATTCCAAATAGTCATTTGGACTTTGATATAAAATTACTTGTTCTCTACAAATGGCTCAATAGGATATTTCAGGTGTACTTTTAATTAATATTTCTTTTATAGTCTACATGTAATTACTCCCACAGAGATGGCACTACCTAAGCACTCTTCCTCTCTTAAAACAGTGCATATTTTCCCAGCTGGAGATTAATGCATATTAGGACACTTTGCTGATATTTTGCCATTGGAAAAACATCTATTTATCTAAATTAGTATCATCAGCATATTGATTCCTTAGCTTGGAGCATTTGTAGTCTCATGCGATTGTGGACCATGAGAAATTACAACACAAACACTCAGTGAGAACCCTCACTCTCTTCAGGTTTCTGTTTTCAAGAATAGCCGTAAACTATTTTAACCTAACTCTTTATGTAACTGTTAGACCTTGCATAATTTTATAAACATTTTAGATTATTAGACCCAACAATTAAAATTAACATGGGCATTTAACTCTGAAAATTATTTAAAGGATTCATTCTTTTCTGTACATACAATCTGAAGTCCAGAAAAAAAAAACCACAATAGTGAGCTACCAGAAATTCAGAGGTGTAGCAGACTGGAGACTCTGGAATTCCATGTCACACTTTATGAACTTGTACAGAGAGAAAATGCTGAAGCAAAGAGTATTTTGTAATCAGTACTTGAGTACAGTCCTACTTCCTGATTATTACATGGTCACCAGATTAGGGTCATGGTCTGACTTTACCCAGACATACTTTCATAAGCAAGTATCAGTAGTTATCAGTACTCTTATACTACCTAGATAACAATGTAAAACTTCCTGGAGCAGCAGTCAAATTAATTGGAAGGACAAAAAAAACCAAAACAAACCAACTAAAAAGAACAAAAAAGGAAAGAAACAAACAAAAACCAACGAGAACCCCAACACCCTAATTTATCTTAAATTAGAAGTTTAAGAAAGGGGTTTAATTTCTGTAGAAGCAAATGACTGAACCTGATAGTCCTGAAGTCCTTTTCTGAGTTTCTAAGTCAAACATTAATTATTGTATGTTGTTATGTATTTTGTGTTATAGACACTAAATAACCAATACATTTCTGCATCCTGGAATACGCAAAGGCCATATCATGAGTCTACAAATACTTAAGAGTGTGAAATAGGATAATGGACTTCAGAGAGCACAACTATCCAAATAACTACACCTGGCTAGAATGTAAACTCAAGAGAGAATTCAGT
>NW_010195171.1:2631-8152 GCF_000695765.1 Mesitornis unicolor
TGAAAAAAGACCCAACAATCTATTGAGTTTGTAAATTTGGTTTAAAATTACTCCTCCTAAGAAAACTTGAAAAATTCCAAATCCCATAGTAAGAACTGGACTGGGGAAACAGTGCATGTTAGTGTCCTGGATTTCCTGGGAGAGTTATTTTCCTTGTAGTAGCCAGTGAGAGTTTTGTTTTGAGTTTGTGCTGGGACTGATATCAGAACATGCTAGTGTTTACATTTTTCTAGGTTGGCTTTTTCAGTCTTTTGCCAGAACCTGTGATTATACTTTTTTTTTGCTGTTTGTTTGTTTGTTTCCCCTTCTTTCTGCACAAGAGGATGGGGAGAAGTGAAAGACTGGGATTTTCTGAAACAGATGACCCAAGACAGATGATCTGATTGTGATCCAAATGGACCAATAAAAATGTATTCTATCCCATAAGCATGACACTCTATAAACTGGGGAGTTTGCATGGGATGACCTCTTTTCTCTTCCCTTCCTTTCCTTCTGCTTCATGATGGCAGTCTGTCTCAGTTCCTGAGGCTTACCTCTCCTCTGTTGCTTTTTCGTTGGCATACGGCCAGTGACTTATGTTTGAGCTGAGTATAACTTTGATTGTGTTAGTATTGTTATTCCTATTCATATTCCAAATAAACTTCATTATTATTTCAGTTTTATTTATTATCATTATTAAATAGCCTTTATCTCAACTGATTAGTTCTTCACTTCAACTCTTTCAATGCTCTCCCCCACCCCAGTGGTGAGGAGGAGTAGCATGAGAGCTGCTGTGTATTTTTTAACTGCTTGTCAGGTTAAACCATGACAATTAGAGACATTCGTAATCATAGCATCTGATTCCAGTAGTTCAGGGTAAGGAAGAGTTCTTCTGACTTTATGTGGCTTTAGAGGTTTCATATGATGAGATAAAGAGGGAAAATGAGCAAAGAATAGGGTTTGACAAAAGTTTAATGCTGTCATTTTGGAATAAGTAAAATTTTCCAGATTTCTGTAGTTCATAGGAGTTAATTTCTAGTGAGGTTTGTTTAGCTTTATATTGTACAAAATCATAGGTTGCCATAGTTGCTTAGATAACGTAAAATTAGAAAACTATGGACAGGTTTCTTAAGACGCTAGTCTCTTCTTTTTAATGCCATTTTCTCCTCATAGTCCGTCCATGATTTATGAAGCTGAAAAAATTGGAATGTAATCTGCTAGCGGAAAGTATTGACTCACTGAAACAAGAAAGAAAGTACTTACTAATTGGATTTAAAGTTACCATGTCTTTGGTCTGCTCCTGGGGTAGAAAAGCATGCATTACCTCTTACACAATAAACTTCATGAAAATAACTTGAAAATTTCAGGATCTAGGTAAATTTCAGGATGCAAATGAATGATTAGTGCCTTCAAAAATGAGTCTTTTGAGACTGCCTTTAAATATATTGTTTCTGCTGTCTTTCCTGACAAAGCTGAATAGCACAGAGCTATTACAGCTTGCATTGTGTAAGATACACCTCATTTAAAGAGCTCCACTAAAAATCTTCCTTGAGACTCTAACTGGATTCTTCTCTATATCATAATTTTAACTTTCAGTGAACCCAATATGAAATGCTTTAACAAGATCCAGATAAAGCAAATCTATCACATTACTGTCAAAAAACCCCCAAACTATTCACCTTACTGAAAAGCTATCAGATTACCATCACATAATCTATGAAAATATCTTTTTCTTTTCCTTTGGCCATATCTTTAAAACTTTGCTTCAATATTTAAGGTCTTATTTATCTCATACTTTTATCCTAATACCATAAATACAATTATAGCAGATTTCTTAATATGTTACAGTTGTGGAAGTACATACTACTGAATTACTGTTCACACAAGTAGCTTATAAATGATATTGTTTCATGATTTCTGTTACATGTGATGAGTAACACACATTTGGGCCTTTGTTCAGAAAAACAAAAATAAGTACTGCAGTTTATAACAATAAATATATGAGATATTGTACTTATATTTAATATGATTTATTTAGAAAGTTACTTCAAGTTTTGTACAATTTCTAGGATGAAAAGTGTTTTGAAGGAGTGGAATTTTAGAAAAAAAAACAACAACAAAAAGCAAACAAGATGCAGACCACAGGAATGCGTGGCAGGAACATGAGCTAAGGTTCTGAGCCTAGTGCCTATACATGCTGCTACCTGTACAATGCACACTGAGTCCAAAAGGCTGTATAGGACATCCACTCTGTATACTTCTCTTCATCACAGGTCACAGAACTCTTTACAACTCATACAACAAATGTTTTGACTAAATGCCTCACTCTGTATGATGCTTGTTTTGCAATTATCACATAGAGCACAACATGGAGTTATGACAACCATATTACCATATTACACTTATAACGTGGCAATAAATCAAAATGCCAAACTGAAGTGAAACCAAAATGAATGCCAAAATAATGCTAGTGATCACCTCTACTGTATATGAACCTGAGCATTTCATTATATAGAAATGCTATCAAAAAATAGAATAAATCTTGAACATACTGACAAGTGAATCTCATTATGTGAAGAAGAGTTTAATATTGCTGTCTGTAATCTTTTTTTTCTTACCTAGAAAGGATATTGTTGAATTCAAAAGTACGTGGGAACGAACCACCCCAATTGGTACATTGAATGTCATTTAAAGTCTAAGAGGATCCTTTGTTAATAGATGAATATATCAAACAAATGGTTTGATGAAATGGCAAGTGCACTCTCAGTGGAACATAACTTCATGCTAACCCATTAAGTATGTTTAGATACAGGCAAAATTGATATGTGACTGCAAAAGCTGTGGGCCAAGCTGTATGCACCAAGTGCTGTGGTCAATTTCAACTTGTGCTTGTAACTAATCCACCCACACTGCAGCCAGTCTAGCATTCTTCTTGTCTAATCAGCTTATTTACATTAAAATCTGTTCTTTATCCCAAGCTTCTAAACAATGTAATGGCATTACGGAGTTTTGATGACGAGATACAAGGGCGTAGTTCTGCTTTGCATTTACTCTGTAGGTACAACTTAAAATTGATTTTAAAAACCCAGAGGTTCTCTTTCATTAAAAAAATTGTGCATTAAGAGGTCAATAATTTTTTTTAATATGTTGGTTTGAGTTTAAAAGAAATATCCAGAGACAGAAAAGAAACAAATTTTAAGAACCATAATTGTGCAGGAGATATTTTCAATATATATTCTATGCATCTAGTATATGAGTTTTAAAGATCTAATGTATTAAACTTCAAGATTAGAGCATATGAATTTGTTTCTTTGCTGATTCTCTGGGTTGATATGTTTTTATGCGGAATTTTCTAAACATTTAGCATTTTCTTAAATTTATGACTTTCACATTTCAGGAAATAAGAATAGTTACATCATAGTAACTCCAGGTAATGTGAAAATACTAGTTTTTAGGAACTGAGATCAAATTTCTGTAAAATCAGAAATTAAACTGACTCACTTTAAAAAAATTACATCACTAAAAGTACTGTATGAGCTATCCACTGATTTATTAATTGGAAGTAAGAACTTCACATAAATCTGAATTTAAATGTAAAATATTACATGCTTTTATTTACCACATACAGCAATTCTTTATGCTAATATATCTTTGAATAAAAATATTAGCATTGCAATATAAAATGTGAGCATTTTAAGATGTGTTTCATTTTCTATAAATTTCCCTGGACTTAATTCTGTCTACAAGGATATTTCGAAATACCACATTTTTGTTGTGGTCCTATTTACGTGAACATGTAACACAGCATTCTAACAGTATGCAGTAATCAACAGCATAAAGTTCATTCCTGGTAAGAAGTGTTTGCTTGTCATAACTATGGCAGGTTCCTGTTCTGTTCTTCAGCACTGAATTTGACAGATACACTCTGTGCTATCAGTGGCTTAGTCTGAACTGTATAAAGGGGAAGCTGCCAGTGCAATTTGTTCAAAGAACTTCTAAATTGACTGCAAAAATAGCAGAATATATCCAGGGGAAAATATACTGCCATCATGAACTTACTGTAAGAACAGCACTGGTTGTTAATATATTTTAAAGAGAACGAATACAAAAATATATTTGATGTATCTGTATATTCCTTCTCTATAAGTGGTTTTCCCATTTGGCTGTATTGAGAATATGAGAATGAATAGGAGTGTAGAGACCCAGTGTGTCAGAATCGTTTGCAATTGACTTTTACCATTTGAAGAACATTTATATCAAAAGGATAGATTTCTGCTTCTCTGTAAGATGCCTGCCTGAGTTAATTGGGTCTTGTACAGACAAGCCCTTGAAAATTCTGCAGGTAAAATGGAGTGGGTCCATTCTCACCCTCTTTGAAGGTTTTCTGTCCCACCAGATTGGCCACATTTTAAATATAATATATAATTGTATCATCAAACATTATTAAGATCTGAAAATTATTTGTTAGCAAAGTAGATCATCTTCCCTTCCTCCTGTCAAGTGAAGCAGAGACTTACCTGTCAGGCTACTCTGCTTTCATATCCAAATAGTACCATTCATGTCTCTGAAGTGATACAAAGTGCTTTTGCTTGAGCAGAAGTGTTGTTGTCAAAGCTCTTTAAGGGTCTGACATCTGTTAGATTTCAGGATCAGCACAGAATGAGACTTAATAATGTAAAATACAGGGATTTTAGCAAAATATGGAGCAAATAAATTAAGAAATAGGTGGAATTAGGGACTGTACAGCTCCTACACAAGTGATACGGAAGGGGTATTCATGAGTGAATAGAAACCCAAAGAAAGCATCAAATACGTCAAGATATTATGGGAGCGAGTTACTTTGACATAGGTTTATGTTTTCCTGCCAAGTGTTATCAATTCCTTTCTTTGTTTTGGTGGTGAAAAGGGCATCAGACTTTCTGCAGTCTATAATATGCACCTACTTATGATGGTATGCTTGCTAAGTAGATCCTCTAAAAAATCAGCAGAAAGATTGCATTTAAACTTTTACTTCATGTAATTAATAATTACTTTCAATAATGCAATTTTATATACAGACAGAATTGCCAAAAAAGAACTCTATACTTCTTTCTAAGACTTTGGGCCTAATAGCTGGATTAAGTGCACCATAATTAAACCAAAGTCTATTTTATTGATTGTCTGATTTCCTCATTACCATCTGATAATATCTCATTCAAACACTAAAATCAGTTATGATGTGAGTGATTGAACCTGTTTATAAGATTAAGGTTATATTTTTAATATTTTTAATTGAATTTATATGGCTTGCCATTTGATAGCAAACTTTGCTAAGGAATTCCTCCCTCTGTCCCCTCCATGGTTCTGTTTTAAACTCTGCTTTAAATCTATCATATAAAGTATGTTTTGTTGTCATTACAGAATATATGATGTAATAGTACAATGAATAAGCCATGAATCTGTATTAATGTGTATTAAAAGACACAGAAGTAATAACGTGGAGTATTCCCTTCTCCAAAATTTAAAATTCTTATATACACTAACTTTGTATAGTATAGGAGAA
>NW_010195171.1:8183-15747 GCF_000695765.1 Mesitornis unicolor
TGTCTTAGGAAATGGAAATTAAGCTATTTTGAAAAAGAACAGCTGAAATATTCTGCCTTGCTTTTATACTTCTTGTTGAATTCATCATTTGGGTTTACATTCACTTCCTCCCTCTTCTGCCATCTTCTGAAATGGCAGTAGCTCATATCAAATTTTCAAGGCAACATCTACCAACAGTTTTGTCTACAGAACATTGAACTAGTGGATCAAAACTGTATCTTGGAGAGTTTTGCTATAAGTATCTTAATTTTGTACCCAAGTTAAATATTAGTTTTATGGCATATAAGAGGCAGGTGTTTATAAGCAGCAAGTGTCTTTTGAAGGAGTAAATTACGTGCATCAACCTCTTATGTGACAATAGTATAAAAAGAGGGGTTTTTTTTCCTCCACTAGAATTGGTGTCTGAGATCATCAAAATATGTAGGAGTGTACAATATGACTGTACATCATCACTGTCATTGTATCAGCATATGGGTGGAAACAAACTTGGAATAGTTTTGAATTTATCATAGCTCTTAAAATAATTTTAGCTTGGAGGGGAGAGAGGAATAAATATGAATTTATTCTGTGTTCCCAAATGTTACAAAAATTACCTCAGCTGCTGCTTCTCAGGAAAAAGAAATCAATAAAGGAAGTCAGACATAAAAAATGAGAAATTCAGGCCCAGTGACAGTAGACAGAGACCTAGGTGCCTTATATTCACACAACTTTCAATCAAGTAATATATATACTGCAATGTAATAAACTGAAGACACTCTGTCAGCCAAGTGGACTTTGATCACTTTTGTTCATAGATGTGACTCATATTTCAATAGCCTCTTTTTTCTAAGCTACTGATCTTTCCTAAACTTTACAGCAAGTCCTCAGTGAACTTAAAGAAACCTTTACTCATTCTGCAAACAGACATTAAATACTCATGCTGGGCCACACTGGTTTTTTCTTAAACTATCAGATACAGTCTCTTTGGGCTTTTTTTGTCCAATGTCCTTCACATTCTAGAGAGCAAATTACAGTGAAAGATGAGTTACTTTTTATAATCACAGTGCTTTCATTAATTCAGTTTTATAGTAGAAATGAATTTTGAAAATACTGATTTGCTACATTGATTTTCTTTTATGTTTTTTTCTGTTGATTCATGTTTTCTGTTGATTATGCCTATGTTTTTTGTAGATTTCATGGCACATTAAGATACTATAAACAATTAAAGATAAAGAAGATAAATATGCTTTCATAAATTACCCTAGTATATCTGAAGGGAAGGCTAAGAAAAGTTAGCTTTTTCCAAATAATGATACAGGGATACAGAAGGCATAAAAGCAACTGGTTTATTCTTCTGTTGTTGTTTGTAATAGTAGACTGCACGCTGGTAAACAACACACTGGTGGAAACATGTGGTGTAGTCTTTGGTCCTGCTGCTCTTGTGCCAATATTGTATCTTGCTGAATCTAAGATATGAACATTATTTGTTGTGAATTTTGTCCAGATTAAAGCATAATGGGTGGGCTCTGTGCAGTCTGTGAAAATTGTGTGCGCGCAATACAGAAGTGAAGCTGTATGTTGCGTGTTCTGGGTGTGAGATGAAGGCATGTGGGAATTTGAGCATTCGCAGCCTGCTGAGGTAATGTGAGACAACTGCAGAAAGCAGAGACAGCCAAGCTTGGTGCAGTGTTCTCTATATTGCCTGTTCAGCATGACCTCTGGAATGGGCTGTACGCTGTGCTTCACGTTTTTTTACTTTAAAAATAAAAAAAAGAACCTAGGAAACAAATACCATCTGACTTGCAGAGCTATTACTTGGTAGTGTAGCCTAAGCCTTAGTTTGCTCCTGCTAGATCCACTTTGGCATTGCCTTTTCCAGTGGAGCTAACTGGATCTTCATTCTACCTCTTTACCAGTCAGAACTATTGTTGACCCACACAGAATACATGCTGTGCTTCCTCCTACAAGGATGAAAAGCAGCTATGTTAGCTATGTTGTCTCAGGTGCCCCTGAGTCATCATAACTATCAGAAGCAGAGTGCAGCCCAGAAGTTGTGAGAGTAATGCTGCCTTGCTTCACCTTTCCTTTTCTAATGCCACAAGAATTGTAGATAACTTTCCTTAAAATGTCTCAATTTCCAGTCTCTCTAGGGAAAAATCCGAAAAAAAATACATTTTATGTGGTCATTTATAGCCAGAAGTACCTGTTTAAAAACACAGCATGAAAAGTCTAGTTGAAAACTGAAGCTTTTTGCTTTCCATAGAGAGGGATACTGAAAGTCACCCTAAAAAGATATTAAAAAACATTGCATTTAGATTTTGAGCTCTCTAGGAAGTCACCTTAGAGATGGTATTCTGAAACATTGTCTTGTCTTCTGCTGCCATTTAGTTAATGTTGTGTGATAATCCCTGTTATTCAAATCCAAAGAGATATTTTTTCATTCCTTTTAGACTAATTCGAAATTATTCATTATATCAGCACTTCTGCTTTTCTTGGCAATATCAACAATACCTATTAGAAGTAACCATTGCAATGTTTTACAGCAACAGTGATCACACAAAGTTAGCATCTTATGCATGATCAGATTCAAACAATTTTGCAGGGTTGTGAATGTTTACAACAATATTTCATTGAATGAATGAAAGAGACATGCCAAGAAAATACAAATATTCAATAATTATATTCTTTAATTTGTAGGGGATATATAAATAATGATTTTTAGAAACCAAGAGTACTTTTTGCTTTGTTCATATTTTAATAGCATACTCTTCTTTCCTGTTTCAGTAAGTAAGTGTTATGACATTCCAGAAAGCATAAATCCTACTGAGATATTTAAGTTTGGAGAAACCTCTTGTTGAACAAACAAAGTAAATAATAAAGACACTTACCTAGGATCTTAACAAGCTGTTTTGTTTTTACCTTTTAAATAAAATTGAATGGTAAAGCAATATGGCCTACTGAAACTGTTCTAGCCTCATTGTTAACTAGAACCTCCTTTTGAAATTCATTGCCTTCAATTACATTTTTTATAGAATTTTAATTATGTGCCTGAAAAGAATAAAGATGCTCCAGGCTCCATTTGTTTATCGTGGAAGGCCTGAAAAAATGAGGACAGAGCTTCCCAGCTCATGCAAGGGTTGCAGAGAGAGAGAGATGACTTTTAATTCGACAAGTTCAGAGAGATTTCTTAGTTTGACGCGCACAGCAGGGGGTCTTTGAGTGCCTGGCAATACTTCAGCATTCTGAGCTTTGAAAGTCTTTCCCTGCAGCAGAAATTGTATCAAAAGCCAATGATAATATTCCCTGCAAGGTAAAGGACCCTATTGAAGATTTCTAGAGCTGTTTATTTATTCATCACAGTTTTTTCTTTTAGAATGTATCAGGCATGTAGGTAATAATTCACACAGATGCTAGAAAAATGAAATAAATAAATAAATAAATAAATAGTAATCCCTCATTAATCCTTCACCTTTCCCTTAAGTTTTCTGTAGGCCACGTTCACCTATAAAATTCCCTGTCATTCCCTGCCATATATTTTGCATACAATCTTCACTTCAGATCTCAACTTTTCCCTGTTTTTAACAGAATTGTCGTTTCTGTCTGCCTTCTACCACCAGCTGAGTACATAAGATGTTTATGGCTGTTTCCTTCCACTAAACCCTCAAAGTGATTGATTAATTTTACAGAAGGATATTCAGTTTCTTAGGGGTCTTTTTAAATCTTATTTTTAGAGTAGATTTGAGATAACTGTTTCAAAGCCAAGATTAAAGCCTTATTTATATTCCAGAGTTCAGAGTTTTAATGTTTTCGTGTTACTTTTATTTGAAAAGTATACACATATGTTTTTCTTTCTGTTTTTGTTTTGTTTTGTTTCTGCAGCAGAGCTGGGACTGTGAGACTACGACAACCTTTCCCTTGTGTGATGTCAATGTCAACTATTACTTTGGCAGAATCAGCCAGCTCAGTGAAGACAGAAAAACCCTCTTTCAAAAAAATTTCCCTCCTGTTTTTTCATCTGCTGGTGGCATTCAAAGTGACCTTCCCTTATAAATATTGGTGAGTGACCACATGAGGAAAGCAGTTCATTGGTGCAAAGAAACTTGTTTCAAAAAACTGTGTTGACCTGAGGAGTTTTCAAAGTATAAAAAACCCGACATATGAAGGTGTTTGGTATTTTTTGTTGGTTTTGTTTTGTTTTGTTTTTTAATAGTAATGAGGTATTTTGCAACACTTATTTCTGTAGACTTATAAGCATTTGTAGAAGACTAGCATGTGCTAGCTATCAGGACTATAGGAAACAGTCTTTCAAAATACTGATTTAGAGAGAGAAGTACTTCCTGACAGAAAACAAGAATATCTCCCCTTTTCCTGTAGCTTTGTGTTACCTAAATGATCTGAAATGGTATAAATTTATCATAACCCCCCAGATATGGCAAGATGAAACTTTCCCAGGTGTAGAAGTTAAGGAAGATAGCTAGACACTGCATTCTGGGACCCTTCTGGTTTGGGAAGCATGCCTAGGGTGAAATCACAGCATTGCAGAATTCTGATACACACAGGGCAGTCCAGTAATTATGTAGAAACTATAATAGTTCCATAAGGCTGTCTAAATTATGTAGTTCAGTACAGGAAAAGTTTTCAGGTCATTCAAGGCTATCTCAGCTGATTTATCCTGCTTGAGACATCCAATATGCCTAAAGAGTCTTTCAGTGTTTAAAACAGATGTGTAGATAGTGAAATATCCACCCGTGGCTCAGGAATATTTACAGTATCATAGCACAGAGCACTACAAAGTACATACTTGGATACAAAAAAATATTTAACCTGGTTTGGAACAGTTTGGAAGCTGTAAATATGTGCAGGAACTAAGGGTGGAAATTATTTAAGGATTACACATATTTAATCTAAAGACATTGGCATAAAGGAGTCATTTAGCCCACTGACATTCAGTATTAACTACATTTTTGCAATTATCTCCTACTCGGACTACAGGCAGATAACTCTGATGTATCATTTATGACTGTTTGATAAGTAATGTTTGATTTTTTTTTTATTTTTATTAACCATATGTGTTCTTGAAGTATGTCAGTTTAGAGGACCAGAGAAGCTTCAAAAGAAATATTAATAGGAGTGTTATGATGACACCACCTTAACAAAATAATGCCTTTTCATCAAAGAAACACTTCCAACAAAAGGAGACGCTGATATATGTAGTGTATGTATCCCTTGCAAAAAGAATGAGCAGTGGTGCTATTTAGAAGTTCCTCAAATATATGTTAGGATTGTCATTGATTTCCTTGGGTGCTATATAGAAATCAGGAAAGAGAGTGGAGAAAAGAAGGAAGAGGACAAAAATTTAGCAGACTTGCATAAATGGCTATGCTCTATCAATGTTCTTTCTTTCTTTCTGTATCAACTATCTAATGGAGTCTTCCTAATTTTGGAGTTAGCATTTGGGTATATGAGTAAATCAGTAACAGGCTTGGTTTTAAGGATGTGCGTGACTCGTTTAGAACCGAATTAAGTCTCCATCCTGGTTTGGAATCACTGTAATAATGATTTCAAAAAATGAAGGGATAAATAAATGTATTGAATGCTACAGCTATTTGTCTAGTAACATTATGCTAGTCATAACCACACACTGTTAGTTCAGTGACATAGGATGGTAAAACTGCACACCATTCAAAACTGTGTTTCCATTCTAAAGTTGTCTATCAACTCATATCTTTAGAGGATGTTGCATACCTTTCCAGAATAACAGTTATTCTGCTGTACAGAATAACTTGCTGTTTGATCAAATTATGATGTTTTGCACATGTAGCTACTTTCCTTTAAAAGGGGAAAGACAGAACTATAGATAGTCCAACAGTTAAAGAATTTATTGTTTCCCATGCAAGATTCCAAGTATACAAATCAAAACTCATTATTTTAAGTTATAATGACATTTTTTTGAAATCTTACAAGAGTAACCGGCATACTAATAATAGGTAACTGGGTGATCATTAACTCTGTTGGGACCAGAGCAATTGCTCTATCCTCACCCAGAGAGGGTAGCAGCTTTGTAGAAGTTAGAATGTGACCAGAGAGGATCAAATATAATTGTTGCCATTTCTCAGTTTGTTTCTGGTAGCTCAAAAAATGGTGGATTTTTGACTTTTGGCTACATCAGTGCTAGAAAGAAGTGAGAAAGTGTGCCAACAATTTGTGATACTGTGTTCTCCTGTTTAAATTTCTTTTTGATGGGCCTAGATTCAGTAATATGCTACTTTCATTGCTCTTTGCACATATTTGATAATTTGTTCAAGTTTGACATTTTCGAAAGAGTAAAGGGACTTAATTCAAGAAAATTGAAAGGAATAAATTGATAAGAAATATATTAAATATTTCATACACATACTTGCAGATCTTCTCTCTGTGTGAAGAAGATGCAATCGAACACATTCTTAGTTTTAACTTATTGTATCAGAGTGGGATAAATTCACCTCTGATTATTTTATTGTTTTCTTTTCTAAATCCTCAACTATTTTTCAGTAGTTTGGTGAAAAATCCAGTGTAAGCTCTAAGACAGAAAGCTTTAAAGGCAAGTTTACCCCTTTGAAGCCTGTAGCTCTGAACTACATATGAAGGCTTAATGAGGACACTTCCTTGCAGCATGGTTCAAGTATCGATTGATTGTGCACACTACATTAACTTTCAAAAGTATAAACTATCATTAGTCTCAGACAGTGTTGCTCTCCCCTAAGTAAAGGACTTTCCTATAAAAGGATGTATTTTTTTATTTTTATCTGTAATTTATTTCTTTCTTTTTATTTAATTTTCGTGTGCCTAAACTCTTACTAATCTAATGAAACTGGAATCATAACACACTTGGTTTTCAAAGAGAGTCACACACACTGCCAACTAGCAGAAACGCAGTCCTTCAGGAGCTAGAACTAATAAAGCCAGATTTGCTTTTGAAATATTGTTTTCTTTCTACTGTAAGATCACCAATTTCAACTGCAGCACCAATTTCCCTGTTCCTCTTGTCTCCTTTTACCCTCTTTGGCTGAGAGTCAAAAGAGCTGTGCTTTTAGTCTGCAGCTCCACGAATGCAGAGTAGCCCAGCCAGATCCTTGCAGAATGCCTGACTTCTACCCACATTCCTCTCCCTGGGGATAGGAATTTGGATCTCCATCCCCCAAAATTGTATGGTCTTAATTATCTCTAAGACTTTTTTTTTTTTTCTGGTTTGGTTAACACTTGACGATCACCCAGCTGAAAAATTACTAAGTGGAGAGAGACAGGATACATGTACGAACTGGGATTTTAGCCTTTGGTAAGGATAAATTTGCAGGCATTAAAAAAGATCCAAGAAGTAACTGGGATCCGCATGCTGCCATTGGGAATAAGAGACAGCTCAATAAAACAAAAAAAATCAAAAAATGTTTTTCTTAATTAAAAAGCGATTTTTGTGAACTATGCTTATGACTCTTAATTCCTTATTCAAACTTTTTTTTCTTTTTCAAAAAACAGATAAAATAAAACAATCCTCCCCATACATGGTTTTAAACTTAGAAACTTGTCGTGGTTTAGGGCTGGGCCGGCC
>NW_010195172.1:0-290 GCF_000695765.1 Mesitornis unicolor
CTTCTGCCAGGTCTCTCAGGACCCTGGGGTGGATCCCATCTGAATCCATAGACTTCTGTATATCTAAGTGGTATAACTGGTCACTAACCATCTCTTCATGGATCATGGGGGCTTCACTATTCAGAGTGCTGAGTACGCAGAGTACTACTGTTTTTCCTACTAAAGACTGAGGCAAAGAAGGCATTAAGTATCTCAGCCTTTTCCTCATCCCTGGTCACTATGCTTCCCCCCACATCTACTAGAGGGGGGAGACTCTCCTTAGTTCTCCTTTTGTTGCCAATGTATTTATA
>NW_010195172.1:421-16615 GCF_000695765.1 Mesitornis unicolor
CATAAGCTTTTTTCTTTTTCCTGAGCTCCAGCCAGAGCTCTGTGTTCAGCCAGGCCAGTCTCCTTCCCCGCCAGCTCATTTTCCGACACACGGGGATGGCCTGTTCCTGCACCTTTAAGAGTTCCTTCTTGAAGAGTGTCCAGCCTTCTTGGACTCCTTTGCCTTTCAGAACTGCCTCCCAAGGAATTCTGCCAACCAAGTCCCTAAACAGGCTGAAATCTGCCATCCAGAAGTCCAAAGTCGCAGTTCTGCTAGCCCCCCTCCTTACTTCTTCAAGGATAGAAAACTCTTATCATTCCATGATCACTATACTCAAGACAGCCTCCAACCATCACATCCCCCACAAGACTTTCTCTGTTTGCAAACAGCAGGTCCAGCAGGATGCCTTCCCTTGTTGGTTCCTTCACCAGCTGTGTCAGGAAGTTGTCTTCCACACACTCCAGAAACCTTCAGGACTGTTCCCTCTCTGCTGTGTTATATTTCCAGCAGATATCTGGGAAGTCCCCTACAAGTACAAGGGGAAGCAATCGCGAGGCTTCCACCAGCTGCCTATGGAATATTTTATCTATCTCTTCATCCTGGTTAGGTAGTCTATAACAAACTCCCACCATGATATCTGACTTGTTGGCCTTTCCCTTTATTCTCAACCATAGGCACTTGACCCTGTTGTCACTGTTGCTAATCTCTAGGCAGTCATAGCATTCCTTAGCATACATGGGCACCCCACCCCCTTTCCTTCCTTGCCTATCCCTTCTGAAGAGCTTATACCCATCTATGGCAGCACTCCAGTTATGTGTCTCATTCCACCACGTTTCTGTGATAGCTACTATATTGTAGTTATCCCAATGTACAATGCCTTCCAGTTCCTCCTGCTTATTGCCCATGCTGCATGCATTGGTATAGACACACTTCAGTTGGGCTAAAGGCCCTGCCACCTTTTCACAGAGAGAAGTCCTAATTTCTGCCAGGTCATTTTCAGGGGCTTCCATAGTTACTAACCCGTCAGTAACCCTTGTATCTTAGTTGCTATATGGAACTCCATCCCCTACCTCCACTGGGACTGTAGTCCAAAGAGTCTCACTAGCACAGAGTCCCACAAATGTTGGTGCTTCACCCACAGGCTAATCTCTAGTGAGTTGTGTTATATCCCCTTCCTCCCAACCCCCACCAAGTACTGACATAAATAATATATGGTAGTTAGTGAGGAAATTAAAAAAATAGACCCTTTATTCCCATACAGGTATAAACACCCTTAAACATTATTACAGAAACATGCTCAGGTAAATCTTGAGGACAAACTGATGACTTCACCAATTTTAGTTACTATTCAAAGTGAATGGACAGAATTATTCCCAGCCAATTAGCTAGCAAAACTGGACTCCATTTCCACAGTGTCATTTTTCATCAAGGTATGTTGGCTTGTCCCTGTGGGTGTTATCCATGAAGACAGTCTTCTGATGAGAGAGAAGTTCTAGTGAATAGGACACTGGCTGAATTCAGGAGATCTTTGTTAAACTTCACATTTCTAGATCTGCCTCTGATGTTTCAGGTGACTTTGGAAAAGTAATTAATCAACACAGTTATACAAATGCTGCAGTAGAGATAAATCAAAGACACCACAAAGTCTTCTTTGACTTTTAAAGATCTTTCACTCAGCTATAAAGCAGAAGCAGTTGCACGACTGCTGAGTGAGAACTGGGACTACCCCTTTGAGAGGATTCTCAGAAAAGCTTCCAAACTATTAGACATCATAGGCAGCTGTGCATTTTAGAAACAGGGTTAACGGTGTCTATTTCAGAACCTCAAATGGATTTGAGGATTTAGAGTGTGTTTATTGGTCTAGAAGCATTCTGCAACATTAAAATGTAATTATTCACGTATCATCATCTAGGCATAAAAGATACAGATAAAAAGAATAGATTTAACTACCTTTTAGTAATCTGTTTTGGTTTTTTTCCCCTATTTTCTATGCTAGTGCCACAAGAGAAACAGATGTCATTCTTTGAAAAATAACTTGTAATTATCATAAACCTGTTTTGTATCACCAAGATATATACAAACAATGACTGTAACCCTGTGGACTTGCTTTTCTGTATAAATGTGTCATCTTAGTTAAATAGAAAGGAAAAATATCTTAAATGAAGAATAATTTTTATCCAAGAATAATCTCTATCCCACTGAATGCTAGGAGAAGAATCTGTAAAGTACTGTATTCTTACTATACTGCAAGGAAATGAATCTCTCATAAGGGGAGGCTAAAGAGCTGAGACTGTTCAGACTTGAGAAGGCACAGTGGGTGGGTGCAAAGATGACAAAACCAGAGTCTTCACAATGGTGCCCAGTGTGAAGACAAGAGGCAGTGAGCACAAGTACAGGAAGTGCTTTTTAAGGTTAAGAAAAAGGTGGGCTTTTTTACTGTCAGACTAGTCAAACACTGGCAGAGGTTACCCAGGGAAGCTGTGGAGTCTCCTCCATTCTCAGAGATATTAAAAACCTGACTGGCACAGCCCTAGGCAACTTATTGCGGTATATGCGGCTTTGAGCAGGATGTTGGACTAGACTATCTCCAGAGGTGTCTTTCCCACCTCAACCATTCTGTGCTTGCATTAGTGCTATTTGTAACCTGGCTTTTGGGAATCATAAAAGAAATACACAAATGCACTGAGCATCCAATTGATGCTGCATTACAAGCATCATGTAAGCTTAGTAAAGCCTACTTCTAACACCAAACACCCTTATGTACAGGTAGGGTAAACAAGGGAACCCATTAATTAAAACTGCAAGTACAATTTTCTTGTACAATTCTAACAAGATCAAAGTCGAAAAGCATTTGGAATTCATACTATTCATAATCGATTATCTGGCTTCAGGAACACCTAACATTGTGACAGTGCATTCAGAAGGCAATTATTAATAAATATTTACAAGCAATATTTACAGGGTCGACATCATTCTGTGATTCTGTGACAGAGTCACTCGACATACCTGCACCTGCTGAGTACTTTTTATTTTATGAGTAAACAGAGACTATTTAGAAGCCACCAGAAGGGGATAATTCAATTTACCTGAAAAATTGCCTTTATTTCAATAATCCAAGCACTTCTTTAGTTGTTCATAAACACTGAGGACTGCTATTAATCAAAATGGGTGTATAATTGGCTGCAATTCACGAAACTGGAAACTGCTTTTATGTGTGCTTTTTTCACCTCAGTACTTACAGTCGGTTACTAAAAAAGAATAAAAATTTTGCAAAATTGCCTGACTGGACTGAATGAAGCATAGAGTAAATAATTTCCATGAGTTGATTTTTAAAAAAAAAAAGGTCCACCACTCTATGTGAATACAATTCATTTTGTCCAGACTCTGTTGCAAAACCTGCACAGAGAAATTGGTGCTGAATAGATTACGGTCCATTTACTTCTTTGGAGTTACACTTATATAAAACCACAGGAGAATGTGAAATAGTCTCCTTCTCTGGAGACATTCAAAACCCGCCTGGACGCCTTCCTGTGCAACCTCATCTAGGTTTTCCTGCTCCGGCAGGGGGATTGGACTAGATGATCTTTTGAGGTCCCTTCCAATCCCTAATGTTCTGTGATGCTGTGATTCTGTGAAATAAGCTTGGACCTTGAGCTCAGAGAAAAGGAGAAAATTGCAGACAAATGTGGCCATAACCACTTGTGATGGGGCAGGTTAGACTGTGAAGGGCTTTCTCTGTTCCTGTTCTGCTCTCTTTACTGGTTAAGCAGCTTTGGTTGCCTTTTTGTTAGAAAAATGAGGTTTCCATATCTATAAGATATTATATGCCCATTAATGTTGTTTATTCCCATCTATAAGATATACGCTCAGGGAAAAGGTGTGTTTATTCAAATGTATGTCCTCATTTTTTCAAACTAAGGTATAGAAGATAGGGATATGCTATACCTGAGGCTTATCTGTGTATTCTGTATGTCAGATTACAGTATCTCTCCTCTATTTTTAACTTTGTATTTTGTCAGTTCTGCAGCAACAGCCAGACAAAAGACTGATGAAAATATTTTGATGTAACTACAGCCTTTCCATCTACAATAAAAGGATATTTCACTCTCTTTATTTGAAGTGAATATCAGCAATTTTTTTTCTTCCCTTGGAAGAGTTTTTTTGCAGTATAGGAAAGATGATGTTGCTTTACTGCGAGTCAAGATCATTTATGGCCTGAAATGTTTCCATCTGTATCTGACTAAGAAAAGAGTTGATGTTATCACAGTCCTTCCAGACAACACAGGACAAGCCCACTCCCATGAAGCTACTGCATCCTGTAACAATATTTAGAGAATAAAACAAGTTCCTCAATAGAGTCTGAATATCGTTACGGAGCAGTTTATGTTGGACAGCAATACAGACTTACCGTGTCTCTGTTAGGTCTGTAAAATGCCACAAGGGTGAGTTTACAGAGTATTCTGCTGCAATTACTTTGTCTAACTTATGAAAAAATATGAATATTTTATACAAGAAACACAGATTAACTTTATAAAATCTATCTTTTCTTGGAATCTACTTGGAAAAAAATCTAGGCTTTTTAAGTTATTATTCAATGTAGTTTCATGTCCATGAATTGGACATTAATGGGCACAAGCTGGAACACAGAAGGTTCCACTTAAATTTGAGAAGAAACTTCTTCTCAGTGAGGGTGACAGAGCACTGGAACAGGCTGCCCAGAGAGGTTGTGGAGTCTTCTTCTCTGGAGACATTCAAAACCCGCCTGGACGCCTTCCTGTGCAACCTCATCTAGGTGTTCCTGCTCCGGCAGGGGGATTGGACTAGATGATCTTTTGAGGTCCCTTCCAATCCCTAACGTTCTGTGATTCTGTGATTCTGTGAATATGACTTACAAAGTTCATTGCAACACAAAACACTGCAGGAGGTAGAAACCAGAAATAGAGACACCAGTTACAGTGTATGTACTTTAGAAATGTTGTTTACTTTTATGAAAACAATAGAGGGAGGAACTCCCCGTTAAACCTCCTGTAGTGACACCTTCATATGTATTTCAGGTTGTAAGTCTGTTGCCTGGCTAAAACGCTATCATTTACATCACCCAATAAAGGGTCATTATTTTTGTAATCCTGCCCACTCCAAACATTTAGCAACCCTGTGCAAGAGAAAATGCTTTTGATTTTCAAGGGATCGCCAAGTGTTGTTAAATTTCAATGCAGTACTTGGACGTCATGTGATGCATTTACTTTCTCTGTCTACTGAGGTTACTTATGATAACGTCTACATTATGGTAGAACTTGGCTCTCCTGTCTGAAGACTAAGAATCAGACTGATTACTGAACTGTATATATGGACTGCTTAAGCTTCTCACTCCAAAAATCTGTGACTGTAAATAAATAAAAACATGGAGCATGTACAAAGGCATAATGTTTTACTGCTTTTGACTTTCAAGTCTGAATTGGAAAGCATGTTAATGATCCAGGTTTCAAAACTGAGCTTTGTCCTTCCATTTCAAACAGCATTAGCAAAGAATACCTACAGATTAATTTTGTCTCAGTATTCACTAGGACTACAAAAATATAAACAGACTGTATTTTGTCGAACTGTTCTGTAATACAGTGGTAGCAAGAAAACATTTTCATAGCTATGCAGTAACAGCAAGAGCAAAGAACAATGGACCCGTAGTAGCAATGCAACTTAGGTTACAAAGACAGGATTAAAATATAAAGGAAAATCATGCCTGTTTTTGAATAATCACTTTTTAGGGGAAAATAACATCTAAATATTGTTGTGTATTAATTTATTTACTTAGCTTTTTCATTCAACATTGACAGCTCAACATGCTTTCAACTTAATAAATTACTTCATTTCTTCTTAAAGTTAATTTGTATTATAACCCATAGGGGTTTTTTCCTTAAATATATATTTTAGTCCTTAAGCTTTTTTTATGTTTAGGTTTTATTTTTGGTTTTATATTTAATCTTTGGTTTTAATAAGTTACATTTTTGCAACTAAATCACACTTAAATACTTTTTGCAACAAATGTCTCTGAGGATCTGAAAATGCCAGATCTTCTGCACAGGGGGAGCAGACAACCTGCTGGTTATTACTGTCTGAGAAGCTATGTGAATTCACTTAAACTATGCTACAGAATTGAAAGTTATAATTTTAACTGGAGATTCCATTAATACAGAAAGAGATACTTACTGCAGTCAGCTTCATCTGATAGGTCTTCACAGTCTGGTTTATAGTCGCAGACGAACTGTGACTCTATGCAATTCTCATTTCTGCATACAAAATCAGTGAGGGCAGGGCATTCTCTGGGATTCTCTCTGACTGAAACCAAGAGGATACTTAAATCAATATTGTAATAAAATCAAAAGACGCTTTTTTTAGCCATTATACACCATTACTTCAGTGATTTAGTGCTTCAAGCAGATGTTATTTGATCTCACTCTTTTAATAGTGTGTTATGCATGCCTAGGCTACTGTACTGGCCTTGCCCAGAGCTTTGAGGATAGGATGTTTTGCCTGGCATAAAATTCAGTTCAGCTTCAACACAACTGTCTCTCCAGTGTATTTGTTGTGCACATTCCTTTAAAAAGAGTTCTGTGAACTGTTGAAAAATAGAAAGGCTAAAGGCGTTATTCTGCTCAAAATTACAGAGCATCATTTGGAAAACAATAATATTTTAAACTGAAAAAAATCAGTGTTATACAACATTTGTGTAATACGTAAACCTTTAAAGCCTTTATAAGACATTTAACCTTTTTTGAAAAGTTCAGAGAAACTTGTGCTCTGAGTGTGTGAACTGCCCAGAAATTTCACTTATGGTGTTTAACATGAGGGTCTATTTTACAACAATTTCTGATAATCTCTGAAAGAGACTGAAAATTGTGTCATAAAATGAGAGTAACTTAGAAACTTGCACATAAAGTGCTATGGTCAAAACCAGAGTGCTGAGATTCAGTCACCTCTGAACTGTCACACTGTAAAAAAAATTACATAAATTGTTTTTTTTTTTAGTTCAGTGCACTGGGTGCATAATTTCAACTAGCACTAATTGAAACAGTTCTGATAATCCCAAGTGCAACATTTCAGATGTACTGCTATTAACTTAATATTGTATTTCAGTCTAGAGCTCCAAGTTGTGCAATAAGACATTTAGGAGAATCTATTTTGACTCTGTTCATTGTAATATGTTTCATTTTTTCCTTCAAACATGAATAAAATGTGACACATCATTAAACACAGTCTGGACAGAACACCTTGATATTTGCCTTTATGCATGCCCATATTTCCAGAAGGTGAAGGTATTGTTGTCAGGGTATTAATCTCCTCAAATAGAGGTACTTACTGAATTTTACAGACTGAGGAACTACATTCTCATTGAAGAAAAGTAGGAAACAAGAACTGAATTTTTGGTTTAGTTTAAATATGTACATAAGTTAATATTAAATAGAGCAACAACACAGCATTAAAATATAGTTCAAATATTTAGAATGGATAGTTTTAAAAGAAATCAGTGATAAGGCTGTTTACCTGTAGGACTTGACTTAAATTTTCAGTTTTGAAATACATACATCAACATTGATATAAATAAAATCTGATTTTAAATTGATATCTCTCTTGTTTTGGTTTTTAATTTTACCCTGTCAATTTGATCTGATTAGGTGTCAGGGAACCCACAGTCAACAGCATTGTCATGAATGCCTTAAATAGGGAAAAAGGGCTGCTTTTTACAGAGAATTCATGTGGCAGACAGGACTTAACAGGGGAGTGGACTCTAGAGACAAAAATCGACTGAAATGATTGTGATGGTTAAAGCAGTTTTCACAGCTCTCCCAAATGATGTGAAAAAACTTGATTGAAAATACTACCAAAAAATCATTACTATGATTTATCCTAAATCCTGGAAAGGCACAGAATCTCAGAATAGTTGAGGCCGGCAACGACCTCTCAAGATCATCTAGGCCAACCCCTGCTCAAGTAGCTTCTACTACAGCAGGTTGTGCAGGACCACATCCAGTTGGATTTTGAATACATCCATGGATGGAGACTCAATATTCTCTCTGGACAACTTGTGCTTGTGTTTGACTCACTCTCACAGTAAAAAATAATCAAAA
The DNA here is from genome assembly GCF_000695765.1 of Mesitornis unicolor. NCBI lineage: Eukaryota > Metazoa > Chordata > Aves > Mesitornithiformes > Mesitornithidae > Mesitornis > Mesitornis unicolor. Next base: position 8,524 of record NW_010195172.1, read on the forward strand.
AAGTGTTTTCTTGTGTTCAGATGAAATTTAGTAGGTTTTTTTTTTGATTTGTGCCCATTGCCTTTTGTCTTGTCAGTGAGCACTTAGCACTTAGGAGAAGAATCTGACTCTTACACGTCCACTACCTCCCATACACTGGAAATGATGCACGAGAAAATTAAGTGACATCCTTAAGTCACTTGATGGCTTAAATAATGACAGATATTATTTAATAACAGAGCCACTAGGATAAAATAACACCTTATTCCACTGCATACGAAAGAGGTACATTATCACCAAACAGGGGAATGACATTTCAAAATCCATGATATGATACAGAGTCATGTATCTGTGAATTTTATGCTTTTGGAGTAAGATCGTGTTTATATGTAATTTTTAGGGATACCAGGTTAAATTTATAATAATGATGGAGATTCTGCCACAGCCTTTGGCAAAGATAAAAATAAAATCCCTCTCAGAATTAATATACCAGCATTAGTATAGTATAGTCAAACTAAAAATTCTAAACTCCTTTTCAGAATTGTGGCATTAAAAATCAACTATCTAGAGTACACACTCATACTGACTAAAACTCCGACACCAGTTAAAAACTAAACAAAACAAGAAATACAGTGAGTTTTAACAGGAAAATACAACTTCAGCATCAACAACCCCAATAACCAAACAGAGGCTCACACAGAAGTTGCAACTTAGAAGTTTCACTTTTACCAGATATTCTTTAAATATAACACAAAAAATCACAAAATTTAATCAGAAAAGTGTATTGAAGGACATCTTGAAAATTATCTTCTCAATTCTGAGGACTGAGCTGCAATTTAACAAAAAAACATGTTAGAAACCACTTTGAGCAAAGAAAAAGAGAGGACATTCAAAATATTATCTTGCCCATTTCTAATTTTGTCATCAAAATTACAGGGTTGCCAAAATCTGAGTTTGAGACTATCGGTACTGAATTTGGAGAAGAATGTTTCCAAGAACAGTATTCAAACTTTCCTCTGGGGAGCTGCAGTATAAAGCAAAATGATGTCTTTTAATGAACAGCTTAAGATATGTTTAAAACTGACATTTCAGATAAAATGAGAAATTTTCATTATGTATTATTTCATTGAATATGTTGGTTATGTAGGACTGCATCTAAAAATACATAGTGTTCTGAATGATCATATTCCTCAGTTGTAGCCAGTAAGTAGAAAGATAGTGTATTGGATGATTGTTGATTAGATATAATATTATATTTTTTTTTTCCCCCAATAGCCTAAGTCACAAGATTCCATGAAAATCCAAATATACAGAAAAACTATTCTAAGCAGAAAAAACTTGAGATAATATGGCAAATTTTCTTTCTTGCCTCTTTCTTCTAGTAACAGCTTAAGAAAACTATAAGGAAAAAAATAACATACCATTGAATACACTCCAAACAAATTAGGACAAAGATTATAAATAAAAGATCCACTAAACTGAACAATCCATTATTTTCTCAGTTCTACACATAATTTTACATCATGGCAAATATCCATAGAGATATGGATTGTTAGTCTACAGGCATAGCATGAGTGATAAAGGCACAACATAGAAATATAAAAATTGAGCTTGGGGAACATTTGATTTTTTTTTTTTAACAAGAACATAAGATCCAATAATATTTATTAATTGCTAGCAGTCTCTCACATTTCGTGGGCAAGTTACTTTTGTTTTTCATTATGCTTTGCTCTCTCTTCTCCTACAATTATTCAGTCCATAACCTTGTGGGGTCTGAAGATTATGCAGATATGCTGCAAGTCAAAAGACCACAATCCATTCCTTTCCCATAAAAAGATAATAAATGCAAAAAAAAAAACCACCCCAAAACAAAAACAAAATAATATATAATATAAAACACAAAGATGAATTTCATAGCTGATGATAGCAACTGAGCTTTAGATCAGCATAGAAATAACTAGATTAACAAAAATCAGTGGAATAATTAAACCAATGATTTTCTCTTATATCAAAGTTGACAGGCCACAGCACATGTCCTTGTAAACCACTTTTTTTTTGTTTACAGTAAATACTTAGGGATTAGATTTTCATAAATTAAAAAAATTAAAACAATTATTATGGCATAGCAAAATGCTAATGATATATCATACCCATTTATTTGCTTTCCCCTTGGAACTGCAGCATTTCCTGCAAACCAGGACACCACAAGAAACTAGCACAGGATATATTTTAGCTAAAGTAGTAACTACTGACTACATGTTATGCAAATCCCTATGCCAAATGAAGTGGCAGTACTTGAAAAGGAAAAAGCATACACAGGACATCACTTTTCAATTAAGTACAATTTGGATTGATGCAGCAAAAAGCCATATAATCTTCTAAGCAGTTTTTAGGAGACCACTAGAACTGGCTTGGCTTTTGGATCACTAAACCATAAAAAAGAAGAACGTTAATAATGGTTGCCTTAGAACTTGCATTCATATACACTCATTTTCATTTCTACATATTTTGTTCTGTAATTTTCAGAATACCAGCAAGGATAAGACCTTCCCTAGTAAGAATACTTAGCTAAATATTTAAATTCACCTCCAGTATATGGGAGACTAGCCCATGTGGTACTCAGAATTTATAGACATGACAAGATTCATTTGGAGACAGCTGATAAATCAACATTATTAACTCAGACACTTTGTTTAGGTTACCAGATTGGCTGTGAAAGAACTCATAAAAATAGTCTTTAAGTTTAAGTTTGCTACTGGAGGACAGCACAAGGCCAATGACTGTTTCTCTGATTCTGTGAGTAAAAGAGCTTTCTTTTACCAATGCTTTGTAAGTGGAAAACATTTTGATATCCATTACACCTAAAATAATGGAAAGAACCAGACAGGCCAAATATCAGCTCTATAAGCTATAGAACTTCTCTGTCTGAAACAAAATGGATAAATGCAAAACATTTTTTAGTTTGATAGGTATCAGTAGGTTTCATAGATGGGGTGTTAGGTTGACACAATTCTATTCTATTCTATTCTATTTAAAATATTTATCCTGAAATAACTGATTGATCATACAGCCAAATAGATTTTCTTGCCGTGTTCCATTTCAACACTTAAAACTTATATAGGTTGTCAGAGGATGTGTTTGGCCAGTGTGGTGTGCTTGTGAAAGGCATAGGGTGAATCTCAAGATATTATGGCTGCTACAGGCTGTAGTGAACAAGACCTTGAGCTATTCTGAAAAGCAACTTATAACACAAGGTCAAGTAGACTGAGCTGCTGTTTGCCAAGAGTCTCATCTTCTCTGCTCTCCAAAAGGAATGCATGCAATGCAACAGTACACCACCACCGTGTCAGTAGTAAGAAACGAAACATGTAATGTATATTCAAGGGAAATGAGGCGTTTTTCCCTCCTTCTATTTATCTTTTTAGAAATGAAGGTCCTTTCTGAGTAGAAATGTTTTCAAATACAGTTGACAATTCACCTCTTTCTATTATTTGTTGTTTAAATTGTGTTATGTAGTAAGATAATATGTAAGTAATGTATAACATTCCTCCCCTCTTCCACAATACTTTGAGATATAGAAATAATAAAAAATAAGAAAATATTTAAAAAAATATTATTCAGTGAAATGAACTTCACTTTCCAAGTTTCAACCTTTGTTTAAATCAAAATGTATTACATACAAGCTCCTAGAATGTTTCATTAGAACTGGAACTCATCTGTACTCACCACCCTGAAGTTCAGAAATTATGAAACAAAATTTGCGCCAAGCTTTCACTTTGCTTGCCCCAATTGTTCAGTACTCTTTTCTGCATGACTTTTTATAGATCATTATAACTATATTAGCAAACTCATCAATAATGTTTCTGTCCGTGAATGACCTTGGTAATCTTTTGCAGGGAAAACTAGATAAAAGTTTCTACTCACACAAGCTAGATATAATTTTAACTAAGGTTCTTTTGTAATTCAAAAGTCACAGGGAATTTTCACAGAATGCATCATTTAAAAGGCCAGGTTTAATTCAAAGATATGCATTGGCTCTGACATAAACAACACATCTAACAAATTATATTGACTCTTAGGAGAGAATTTCACCTGTAGACACGAAAGTCTGTCAATGGACTTCCTAAAGATGCTCAAAACAAGTAGTATTAATTCGCCTAAGGCCACCAAATAAACTGGAAGAATTAAAAATTTATCCATAGTTCTGGAAATGTACAACTGGCTCTGGCTCAAGCAATACAAAAGCTAAGGAAAAAAAATTCTCTTCAACTTCTAGCATTGATATCATGGAGTATATCAACCCATACCAGACAGGGACATAATTTTTTATATTTGATAAAGACTGAAGGACCAAACTCATCATAGAGTGTATCAGCAGGGTAAGGAGCTCATGCTTACAGTACCCTCATGTAATGAGCTGCCATGTTTTGCTTAATACTAAAGAAGACACTAGGGAGAAGCACTGAGGACTGAGCAATGAGTGAGGTCTGGTGTTTTTGGTGTTTATCTCTTTGGATCCTGCAAGTAGTAAAAGAAAAGGAGAAGAGGAGTCAAAGTTAAAAATTCAGCTATGTTTTTGCAGAAAATTCCATTTCCCAGTAATTAAGACCATATTCAAAATTGAGAAAATCATCGCCTGAAGAGATTTGACATGTGGTCTCTATTGCTTGGTCCATTTTCCCCTCCCTGTCTCCCCTCCATGCTGATTGCTGTGCAGAGCTACATTGCACCTCAGAAAGTTCAGCTGAATAGATTACTTTTAGAGATTTTCAACAATATTTGCCCTACAAAATCACTGTCAAGCAGTTGTTTTCACTGTGATGTAGAATCAATCCAAACCACTCAATCACAGCAGTCTCTCTCCCTATCACAGATTTCTTAGAAGCATCTCATATGAACATTTTTATTTTTTTTTATACATGGACTTGTCCTGATGTGATCCACAGTGGTTGTTGTGACTAACCAATGGAGTACAGAACACAGGTGCAAGTCACAATTATCTGTATCAAGGAGGCACTTCCTCAGCTGAATGCTCTCCCTAGCTCTGCAGAATCATCATTATATGTGAAATTAATCTTGGGTGTCATATTGCATGGAGGTGCATGATGGGTTACAGAAGATCAACATTTATGTGTGGTTTATTTGTAATGAAAGGGTGCCTACCTTCTACAGTAAATTAATATGAAAATGAACTCAGGCTAAGGCAGCATTTATTCTTCTAGTACCACCTTTATAGACAGTGATTCTGAGGTTAAAATAAATAAAATCCAGCCATATCTGCCCTATATATATTACTAGCTATGAAAAGCCTTCTCTTGCGGCCCATTTGAAATATGCGGAGTTAAGGAATCTACTGTTGGATGTGAAGAGTAAGCAATATGTGAAGTGAATGTCAAAATGATGAGATTTTAATTTTGTACTGAAAAACTGCTTTTGCATCCACTTATCACCAAACCAAAGTACCTTTGAAGTCAGCAACTTATCTTCAAAAGTTTCACATGAGATAAACAGAAACTGAAAAACCCACTGAGATCTCTTCATGAAAAGTGAAGTAAAAGCTAAAACCTGTTTCTCATACTCAAAATCTGCGACAAATGACCTGAAGTGTTTTCCTAATAAAAATCCAAGAGTTGCAAAAAGAGGAAAAGATGGTGAAAAAAATCTTGTCGTTAATTTCTTACGCATTTTTTATATAATCTTAAACAGATATAGCAATCCTGGCGTATTATAGATGTGTAAAAGTCTTCTGTGTAGTGCAATAAAAAGTAGAGAACACTGTGATTTTCAAGCCAGTGCTACATTTATTTTCTTTCCATTCTTTTAATCTTTTCAAAGAAGATTGTCAAATGCAATATTATTCATTCCCTGAAGCTAGGATAGATAATGTTTTCTTCTTCTGTAAAAATGAATTTATGTTTTTTCATACATTTCTAGAAAGTATTAACATGCATTGCCTTTAAACAACCACCTTGTGCATAACATGACTTATGCAGGAATTCAAGTCTTCCCCCAGTGTAAATCTGACAACCTGGGGTGAAGTAGGCTGTACATTCTCTGTGTCCCTCCCAAGCAAATTGTACAAGGGCATTCAGGATATCCTGGGGAAGGCAGCTGTGACTTTCACATTTCCAGAAAAGAGATTATTTCTTTCCTAGAATCAAATTGTGCATCATGTATACCCTCTGCTGTGTGTCATGAGAACTGAGTTCAGTAAGATTTTCACTCAAAAAGAATAAAGCACATTTATGTTAATGCATGTTACAGTAACACAGATTAAATTAAAGCTACCAAAAATTACTAGATTTTTCAAAATGAGCTTTCCTCCTCTACAATGAAGCAAATTCAATGGATATCAATTTGTAAATTGTCAGTTCACCATGAAATCAAAGAATAATTTCCCTTAAAGGCAAAATCCAAACATGAAACTATCAATAAGAATTTTACCATTAATTCCAGCCCATTTACTGAGACATTTTAGTCAGGTGCTGTAAATCCAGTGTCCCATGTCAGAATACCTTGACTTTGACCTATTTTTAAAAACAGATGAAAAAACTAATATGGCATTAAAATATTTTGAAGAGGGGGAAAAAAAGAAAAATACTAAAAAATCCCCAATAACTGAACATACATTCTGGCTGAATACAAATTTATATCTTAAGTGACTAAATATAAGCTATGACAGCTTTCTCTGTCTGAATTCCCTTCCCTTTCAGTTCAGCATCAGGTTTGTACAGAGTATTTATGTTATAAGAGTTTAAACTATACTCAAGTGTCTGACAGAAGGAACTAAATTCTCCACTAAATGTAAAGCTTTGCATGATACATAATAGAAGATTCAAGGAAAATACTGGCTTATCTTAAAAATAAAAAGTTAGCTTACACACCCAAAAGTTAGGATGTTTTAGTTATTTTCTCTCTTATCTGCAAAGCTGGGATGGAATCCTAATGAGAAAGGGTTTCTCTGCTGAGACTTTCAAAGCTTCTTGTTTATGGGAGTATGGAAGCAAAGTTGTTCGAAGTATCAGTACCTTCACCTATGGTCTTTGCCATAAAGAGTAGGTGAGGAGGAATACAAATATATAAGGAGAAAGGGAAAGAAAAAGCTCACCACCAGGCAAAGCAAGCTTTATTACATTTTAGAGAAAATTTCTTTTCAGCTCAATTTGGTAAATCAATTCCTACTAATTCCAGTTTCCTATTAATAGAAGTAATGTGGCATTTTGGTTTTGCTTTCTGTTAAAAACTAAATATATTTTTAATACCACTTCAAGTATGACTGAATATGTATTCTATTTACCTTAAACATGAGCAGAAAAGCTTGTGAAGTCTGGTCTCAAACAACCAACCCACAAAGATCACTGGAACTGTATTGGCTCTTTCTTCTTCCTGGACTTTTATCAGACTGAATTGCCAGACCATGAAAAATATATATAAACAAACTAAGTAATCAAATATTGTAGAAATATTGTTAAATAGTCTTTGGATTAATTAAGTTCTGTTATAACTATTCAGTATTACCATAATGTATAAAAGCAGTTCTAACATTCACAAGTTAGAAGTCCCTTCACAGACTGCCTCCCTCTTCCCTCTCTTCACTTGAGTACATTATTTCTGCAAAGAGGCATATATATTATTGCGTTGACCGTGATCCAGGAATACCATTCAGCATCTTCCAAAAGGACAGTGTGTGAGGAGGAAGCTATCCCAAAATATCTGAAAGATCCATGACACTGATCTACAAGAAGGGCCGGAAGGAAGATCTGGGGAACTCCAGACCTGTCAGTCTGACCTCAGTGCCAGGGAAGGTGATGGAACAAATCATCCTGAGTGCCATCAAACGTCACATGCAGGACAACCAAGCGATCAGGCCCAGGCAGCATGGGTTCAGGAAGGGCAGGTCCTGCTTGACTAATCTTATCTCCTTTTATGACGAGGTGACCTGCTTGGTGGACAAGGGGAAGGCTGTGGACATTGTCTACCTGGAACTTAGTAAGGCCTTTGACACCATCTCCCACAGCATCCTCCTGGAGAAGCTGGCTGGGCATGGCTTGATCGGGCATACGCTTTGCTGGGTGAAAAACAGGCTGGATGGCCAAGCACAGAGAGTTGTGGT
>NW_010195173.1:0-22217 GCF_000695765.1 Mesitornis unicolor
GACAACGTCCACAGCCTTCCCCTCGTCCACTCATTCATTCATAATGAATTCATGTCCATTCATAACACTTAGGCTTCGCTGCTGCTTTGTCCTCACACTGGTCCCCTGCTCCAGCATGGAATCCCTCCCATGGGATACAGTCCTTCAGGAGCAGACTGCTCTAGCATGGGTCCTCACAGGCCAGAGCTCCTGCCTGAAAATCTACTTCTGCATGGGCTCCTCTACATGAGCTGCAGGTCCTGCCACGAGCCTGTTCCAGTGGGCTCTCCATGGTCTGCAACTTCCTCCTGGGAATGTTCACTTGCTCCAGCATGGGATCCTTCATGGGCTGTAGTGTGGATATCTGCTCCAACATGGTCCTCCATGCTGCAGTGTGGGTATCTGCTCTGATGTGATGTTCTTCACATGCTGCATGGACAACCTGCATGACCATGGTCTACTCCATGAAATGCAGAGAAATCTCTGCTCTGGTGCCTGAAGCACCTCCTCCTCCTCTTTCTTCACTGACCTTGGTGTCCACAGGGTTGTTTCTCTTGTATTTTTCTCACTCCTCCCTCTCACTGCTGCCACATGGGATTGTTTTTTACCCTTTCTTAAATACACTTTCACAGGGGAGCCACCAGCTTGGCTGATGGGCTCAGCTGTGACCTGTGGTGGGTCCCTTTTGAAGCCAGGTGGAACTGGCTCTGCCTAGCACAGGGTAGCTGCTGGTCTCTTCTCAGACACCCCTGCACTTCCCCTGCTGCCAACATCTTGGCAAGTAAACCCTCTACAGATGCATTCTAAGTAAGAAAAAAGAATTTACTTGAACCTTTCATAATATAAGTTCCCAAGTCAAAAACAGTATTACAAAATCAAGAATATTATAGTCTTCCAAAATAAATATGATCAGTTTATTTCTATGCAAAACATTACATCTCGCTTTTTTCTAGAAATTCCCAATCTAAAATTGGCTATAACAGTTACACCAGTATAGAAATCTTAAGAGAAATCCTTTAAGGAAATAAGCAGCTTATTAAATATCCATTGCAACTTTGTCACAGGCAGCACTCTCAATCACAAAGTGAAATCCTATTTAAGAACTATAGTACTTTTAAAACATCATGAAATGCAAGTTTGCTTGAGGCAAATTTGAAAGGCAGGGGAAGGATGGGGGCTGCAGATACTGAACGCCTATGCTTCAAAATGTAAAAGTTTTTTAGATTACCGATTATCAGCCACCTGAAGAAGGTCTGCAATATAAGGGTCCTCTGGCTGAGGAACTGGATAGGCACTAACACCTGATGGAGGGACAGGCTGGTCTATCTGCATGCGTTGACGCCTGAAGGCAATGCTTCTTTTGCCGCCACCTAAAAAAGCCCAAACCCAAAGGCCTGTTACTTGGAGTTAAAACAAGGGAGTCGTCTTCTTTAATACAAAATGAAATATCTTATTTATTCCACTGCTTCTGAACTATCATGTTTCACCATTTAAATCTTACTGTAGTAAGCTGATAACATTTGTACATTCTAGACAATACCATTCCTGCAGGTTAGTATCAGCTTTGTCAAAGTTCAGTTTTATAATAAGGAAACATGCAAAGTTCAGTACAAGTAATTTCCCTCAGTGTTTAAGAAATTAAATATTCAACAGGTGAAACTTGTTCAATCTGTTACTGATTTATGTCACTAAAAAAGCTGAAGTAAATAATCACAAAAGACATTTTGTTTTCACAGTTAAAAACTATTTTATGACTGAACTAATCTCTGCATTGTTTAGTAACATTTATTTTTCCTTCTATCCTGTTGTCATTTCAGTGAATTAATATCATAAGCATATCAAGCAGAGTAGGTTATTTGCTTGCATGATAACATTACATTAAAACAAAGCAAAACATAGTATTGTTTCCAGAGGGAACAATTACTCTTCATCACATGATTCAATAAGCACATACAATATTTGATGACATAGTATAGAAAAATCCCAGATGACTGGTGACCAAGGGGCAAGTATACAGCAAGACAGTCAAAAGTGTAACAAGGTATCTTTGAAGCAAAGGAATATGAAATGCAGAAAGGTGTGGAAAAAATAGAGAGGAATTTTAATTTCACCTAACTACCTTTTAAGTTCCCACAGATGCCAAAAATACACAGGCAATTCAATGACTTGGAAAGAAAAGACATTTTCAAAATTTCACAAAATACTTCTCATTAATTCCCTTAGCTTGAAAAAAAAAGAAGAAAAAGGAAACTCTGGAGAAAGAAATTAACTTGAAAGTAACTTCCAGAACATTTTAAGTTATAAAAAGACACTTCAAATACTGCAAGCTTTCAAAGGGTTGAAATATTTGTTTGTAGACATATTTTGCATTTTGCTACTTTTAGATCTTGGATATAAAATTCTGAATTAGTCACTTACACATCATCAATTAGCTGTCAAAAAGACTCAAGTCAGACCTGCCTCTGACTAAATTGGGTGCAGCATTAAAAAAATAAAAATAGCTGTTGATGAACGGTGTTTTCCAGTCACATTTTAACTTAACAGTCTTCTATTGAATCTAAGTTTGAATTCAGATTTGTGCCCAACAAAAGTAAAGTGCTAATGAAACTTCTTCCATACAGAGAAAAAGACTGAATTCAGAGCCAAAACTTTCAAAAGGTAATGTTATTCTACTGGATAGTTATTTCATGGTAGTAACTTCTCTTCCTAGAGGATAAAAAAAGATTATGTTCTGAAAAGCCAAAAAAAGCCCAGAGAAAAGTTAAAATATCTGTGATTTTTCACACTCACCAGGTGTTTGTACCACTGCTTGCAGATTCTTCTCCTGAAGCTGCTGAATTTTTTCAGTCTTGGTTTTGTTTTCTTTTTCCAGCATTTTAATTTTATGTATATATTGGTTATTCAGAAATTTCAAGTCAGCCGTTTCATGCTCAACCCTCCTTAAGGAGGCTTTCAAGTCTTCAAGAGAGATAAATAGCAATATTATCTTTCTTATTAATTATTATTTTTCTTAGTAGCACCAAAAGAAGCATAACGATAATCCTATGTTCTTTTCCCATAACATGAAGTTTTCAAATACTCATACATGTGTGTATATACACACAAACACAAAAATATATATTTATACATGTTATACAATTAAAACTGCTTTGTAGAATAAAGGCACATTTAACAGCAGTATTTAATTTTAAATTAAAAAGTAGCATTTCAAGGTGTGAAAGTATTTGTTAAAAAGTTCTAACATTTTCATGTTTTATTAAAACAATGATTTGCAGGACCTCAGGAGTTTTTTAACTACAAAAAAAATGTCTGTGCACAAGTCTTAATTCACTAAAGGCACCAAAGTCAATGACCATTCACATTCACTTAAAACTACAGATAAATCAATCTGCAGATCAAGGATTGGGCCACAGTTTTATTTTGGTACAGAAGGATTAAAAAAAAAAAAAAGAAGTACCAGTATTTTATGTTACCTTTAACATGACGATGAGACTGCTCTTTCAGTTTTAATATTTCTAGATGTAGTTCATTCGTTTCCCTGGTAAGTTTAGCATTCTCTGTTTTATAAGCTTCCAAAATACCATCGTAATTGCTGCACTCTTTTTCAGTTTTTCCAGCAGATAACTTTGCACTGCGCAAGCTCTCAGTCGTATGAACAAGGTCACTACAGTAAAGGAGCATCAGACGTGTTAGAAACGTTACCAGCTTTTACCCTGCAGATGCAAACATTCATTATGAGCTGAGAAACAAAACCCTTTCTCTTTGAGACCATGTTAACTGTAGACAAATGGGTTCAAAAAAAGGGAAATAAAACATTAATGTAAGAAAAACTGAAAGACAAGAATCATTAACTTAAAGTAAATAGGAAAGGTCAGGACAAATATATAAAATAAAGATATCTAGAAAGCATATCATGAATTTACATCATTCAATAAACTCTCTTTTCTACATAAACATGAGGTATTAAAAATTGGCAAAATTACTTTTTCCTCCCAGCTCTACGTATGCTGTAGCACCACTTACCACAGAAGAAACTTGAAGTGAAGAATTAAAAAGGCCAGAAGGTTACTAGTATTGCTACAGAGATCAGAAGCTCCAGTGGAGAGATTAATGGTAAATAGCTATAAACATTTTTGTGGAATTAATATTGAAGTCAGTGATTGAGAGATTAAACCTGTATGTTAGACACCAGAATGACACTTAATGTTGAAGGCAGATTACTCCACATCTGCCCACCTATGTTTCTTCAATCTATATTAGATGCTAGAGAGCAACAGAACCAAAATTTGCATGTTGGCATGTTTAGACAAATATAACTCGATTACTGTGAAAATTACTAAATTTGTAATCACATCAAAGCCAAGAAAAGGCAGATATATTAAGAAAGGCACCTGCAAATTTATTTTTCTTCTGTGTCCTGTAAAAACTGCTGAGATAGTAAATTTAAACGTCTTCAAATAAGAATAAAAAATGGAGCCGTGAATGTTTTCTTTTAAGACACAGTACAGACAACAGGGATTATTTTTTATACAGCCAGTTATAAGAGTGTCTTTTAAGTACATATTAATAGTGACTATTCTTGGCTCTCTTATGAGGTTAGAAAAGTTACAATTTCCTAGACCACAGATCCTTAGAAGAAAATCTATTGAATTAAAACGAAATCTTAAGATTTTTTTGTCACTTAAACAAACCTAATTGACTTCATTATACGCAGGAACTGAACATTAGCTTTGAAATAACATTGCTTGAAAATAATCTTCAGAATAAGCATTCTCCCTTATATGTCAAAAATCAAACAATACCTACTACATGATTACTATGTTTTTAAATGAGTTTCCTTTTTAATACCTAAAAAGCTTTTCCACCAAAGGTAAACTCTCCACTCCCAATGGTTGCTGATAGCCCAGTTGATCAAGACGTTTCCTGAGATTAATGAACCTTCGCTCTGCAGTTGTAGTCATTGTAAACACACCTCCAAAGCAGCTTTTGTCATAGACAAGAAAAATAAGAGACCTGCAAAAGATTGTCTGTTATGACATTTGTCCTTTAAAGAGGAATAATACAGAAAAAAGTAATGGAAAAAATACTTTTTGTGTAGAAAATGCAATGCATAAGCATGTCCTTAAAATTTACGTTAAACCAAAAGCGACTCATAGAGCAACTAAAAAGTTTTAAACATATTCACATAATTTTTAAATAAATATTTGCCTTGGCAATAAGTTTTCTCTAACATCTTTGAATATGAACATAAGTTTTTCTTTCCAGTGTGGACGAACTGAACTCTGAAAAGATCTTTCTATGGGAAGACTGTTCTGATTTTTTTGAACCGTGGTTATATTCCACAATGCAGACTGACAGATTATTCTCAACAAACCCATATACTTTTTTCTTTCATCTATAAATCTTACTTTCAAAGTTTACAAGGCAACTTGTCTCTGACAGTTGCCACAGCAAGAGTACAAAAACAAAAAAACAAGAGCCAAACCTTGCTCTATAGTGTGGGGACTTGATGGGCCTAAAGTTGAACTTAAATCACTATAACAGTACCTGATAGACCTTTTGTAGACATGTCTAATTATTTTATTGAATCTTTTGCATTTTTAACTCGAAACAGGCTCCGAAAATGAATTCCTGATTTTAACTATATATGTCTGGAAAAGTATATCATAAGTCATGGGGGTGTGCATGTGTCCCCCTTTTTATGGTAATACATACTAAATAATCATTCCTTATTCATGCTTTCAGGCATTCATGATGGCATCTTCAGCAAATCTGTTTTCCAAAATTTTCTAGTAGCTTGTACAGCTTCTCCCTTTTTCATGCTTTTTCTGAGATCGAGATCACTCTAAGCAGCCATACAGCAACCACAAAGATTCTTTACTATTCATAATGATCCTAACTTATCATTTGCCTCTCTGATTGCTCCAAAGCATCAGTTATATGCATTCATGGTGACACTACCATCTCCGAGAAGTAGCTGCCACTTGAGAGCCCATGATGAACTACCCTGCCTTTATTAACACTGTTCCTTAACAGTTTTCTGCAACCCTAGGGCTGCTCATAACACATCCATATGATGAGCAAGTTTTGTCCCTTGCTGTTTAACCCATTCTTTCTGATCACTGATCAGTGTTAAACTGCAGAAAATGTCCTGCACATTTACCGTGAGGTAGTACTGTCCCCTTTCCTTTAAACCCTTAGTGAGCTATTAAATGACCTTTTCTCAATTTCTGAAAGAGATCTGCTTTCTTAAAAAAGCCTTTGGTAAAGAAACTTCACAAAAGGCTTTTGGAAATCCAAGTTGTCTAAGTTGTTCTTACCCAGTCAACTCAACACAGAATATAATTTTCTTTAAAGAAACTTAATAGCTTTGTTATTCATGATTGAGTCACAAGGAAAGGGACATTGAACTTACTAGACTTCCCTGTAAATTTGCAAAGTACTGAGAAGCACTCTAACAACTTTGTTTCAACATGGTATTTTCCACACGAGGTAGGCTACATTAGCTGCATAAATAGTTCACATCATCTATCATCTAAAGAGTTCACATAATTAGTGCTGCTAGGAAGAGAACAGTATTTCCATTCTAGATGAAAAAAACTCAGAAAATCGGATAAACAAAGAAAAAGGCAAAACTAAATGGTACACTAAATCAGGCATTTCCAGACAAGGATTTATCAAGATGTCTCAATGAATCCATTTTTCAGTTATTCACAGAAGAGATATTCAGATCCAAGAGCCTCATTTTTTGTTCCTCCTTTGTTCATGAAGACTGCTAAAGATGACAACTTTCATACGCTTCACTCTGTGACATGCCTGGATGGCTGTGAGCAGTCTTTTGAAGACCTAGGTGTTTATGAAATAGGCACATTTAGCACCTATGACAAGTTCCCTACTGTTCGAAGTCACCAATGACTGAAATTGAATACTGACATGAAAGATAGGCAATAACAGAACTTAATCTGTTCCTTTAGGCTATAAGTATAGACTCAATTTGCATAAAACTGTGTGAAAGAAGCAATGTTAATAGGGTATTAGCCTGACCAGTACAGGTGAAATATAAAACAGAAAAGCTTTAGCACATTGAAGCCTTCCTTTCAGCCTGAAAACAATGCAGCAAACTTCATGATGAATGTAGGTTAAGAACTGTTCCAGATGAAATACTTGTGCTATCAATAAGAAATTGTAATAAGAAAAAAATAAAGCAAAGATGTATCTCAGCTGCGAAACACATAATACAGCCATTGAGCCATGTGGAAGAAAGATAAAACTACATAACTGACAATGGAACACAAATAAACTAGCACAGACAAATGTATCTGCTATGAAATAAATTTCTTTATTGAGAAACATTAACAGCAACGACATTTACGAACTCAAGTTTTCAGTCTCAGTTCTGGGAAAAATGCGTATTTCATTCATCTGAACTCATATGCTAAAGACTTTTTATTTTGCATGTGTAAGAAATATGTTTACAAAACATCTTTTCCTGTCCTGTTGTTACTGGTCACGTAGCTCATTCAGCTACAAAACTAGCTGAATTCAGCTACTAGCTATAAAAAGCTAGTTTTGTTTTCACCCATGCACAAGAGGCATCTAGTGGACCAGTCATTTGACTATAGCAATGCTCTCATAGGTGTCTCTATACAGTCCACGGACACTGAAAGCTGTGCTGCGACAGGCTGCTACCGTAACATCATTTGCAAGATATGCTGAATGAGCCTGCAACTTGTTTTGGCAAAGGCTGTTTCCAAGTTGATTTCCTGGGAGTTCATTTCCAACTAGATATTCCAACACCACGTTCGCTATGAAGTGTCACCATTTCGTCAACAGGAAGACAACTTCTGCTCTAGAAACGTTTTCTTCTTTAAAGAGTCACCAGAAACTGTAAGCTTACATCACACTACAAGAAAATCTTTAACAATTACACACCTGCCCATCATCTGTCCCCTCAAACCGCAAGCTTTATAGAAGACGTTTCAGCAATACCAGTCTGTACCCACAGAAGGGCAGCGAGTCCCTTTTGAAAGGGTTTTATTCTTCCTTTTTCCACCCTCCCTCCAGGTCGGTCTTACCAGACATACCGTAAAAATTCTCCCAGAAGGAGCCACTAAGGAAGCAGCCGAGGCGTTTCCGTGAGGCTTCTGCAGAGATGCAGCTCCAGCGGGTAAGGGGAAGCTGCAAAACCCCGAGGGAACGAGAGACGAGCGTGCAGGCCAGACACTGGGGGCGGATAATCTGTGTGCCCCAGGGGCTGCTACAACGGCCGCCGCCGGCTCTGCGGGAGCCCAAGCTGGGAGCCCAAGCTAGCCACCGAGCGCCACCGCCCACCTGCGAGGAGGGCCTGCAGCACCCTCCTCCGTCCCCTCCAGGACACGCCGCCCCGGCGGACACGAGCCCTGCCCGCCCGCTACTCTCTTTCCGCAGACCCCGCGCCGCCGCCTAGGCCGCACCAACGGTTTGAAAATGGCGCGCGTAGCAGCGGCTGCTTCCGCCCCGTCACCGTAGCAACGAAGGCACGCGCCCGCAGCCTCCACCGGCCGAGCCAACCGCCAGCCCGCGCCGTCCCGCCCCTTCCCGAGTGACCGGCAGCCCCCGCGCTGAGGGGCGGCGGAAGTGACGTGTTAGCACCGTGGGTGAGCCTTCCCGGGGGGTTTTACGCTAAGGGAAGTTCTGCTTAGTGTAACCCGTGCTTCCCCGCGGTGGCGCCTTGGCTGCCGTTTGTGACGGGAAGGAAGAGAGGACAAAGAAAAAAGGTGTTGAGAAATGGAGCAATTCCACTTCGATGCCCAGAGACAAAACAACGGAAATAACTGCATTGCACCTTCCTGAAATAACACTCCATAGAAGATAGTTTAATTAAGGATTATAGCCACAGTCACATTACATGTCAGAACATGAATTCAGTATTCCCACTGCATAAAGTTCCACACCCATACTTCCTAGAACAAGGAAAG
Source organism: Mesitornis unicolor (assembly GCF_000695765.1). Lineage (NCBI taxonomy): Eukaryota > Metazoa > Chordata > Aves > Mesitornithiformes > Mesitornithidae > Mesitornis > Mesitornis unicolor. The sequence goes on from NW_010195173.1 coordinate 8,937, forward strand.
GAAAAGATCTGATAGTCTTTAATGTTTACATAATTTCCAAGATGCAAAGTATTAGTGAAAACAGTAGTATCCTTTTTGCCTACTATGAAGGTAGTGCTTACTGCTTTTAGCAAGAGAAGGGATTATAAATAAAAAGTATCTGAACATTAGGGGAAAGCAAAAACTACATCCAAAGTGTTCCACAGAATTAATTCTTTCAAACAGTACTTGAACCCAGCAGAAGAGCAACAAATCCCCAAAGATTTCATTCTGCCCTGACAGACACTTGAAGCAGGAGTGTAACTTGACATATATGGCACTTAATGACACATACACACAGAAATCCACCTTTTAAATAGCATTCATAGTGTTTGATTCCCTTATACACAGGCACAAACTTTGCTAGCTTCTCTTTCCCACTTAATGAGACTGTGCAATACTGGAGCAGTAGTCCAAAATATCCTGTATAGTGAATTCCATAGTAATTCCTGATCCAGGATAGCAGCGAGCTATCAGCCCTTCAAAGTGCTTATACTGTCGTATAAACTCATCTTGCATGGAATGCCACACAACCTGCCAAAGAAAGCAAACTTTAGGAAATGTCAGCTGGCACAGCACACTGTATGTGAACTGCAAAACACTGGCTCATTCACTGATTCTCAGTTCAGGTGTCATTTTAAAACTAAAGCTTGCTAACAACAAACTTCAGTAAACTGTGTTGCTGCATTTAAAAAATGATTGAACCCATTAAGTTTAAATCTCTAATGTCTACATGACGCCCACCAAGATGAGGAAGTTGCCTTAGAAGAGCTATTGCTTTTGTTTTTAAAGAAAACACCCCAAAACATTAACAGTGCTACTAATTCCTGTTTCAGGCTTTAAAAAAGCTGTTAATACATGCTTAACTCTCAAACCTACTTTTCTTTTACTCCAGTGAGAAAGTTTACAGTGTATAAGAAAAGGATAGTATTACTATCAGAAAAGACATAAATGAAGGTATATTCTGCTATAGCATACCAGCTAAATGTCATATCCGGTTTTAACAGTTAATTTAAACATAGCTCTCTGCTTCCAGTGTATTTTGCAGAACGGAGATCACCCATTAAAGGTCACCTAGGGAACCACAAAGGAAGTCTTCTTTTTGAACTAACTTTCTACCACCACTGTTCAAGTCGATGTTGCAACAGAATCAGAGTGGGATTATAAAAAACTCCACTCAAAATTCATGTTTTTTCAAAGTTACGCTGAAGGCAAGCACTTCTCACAGAATACATAAGCAAAATCAATACTAAAAGCCTCTGTGTAACCATTACAAGGTTTTTGAGCCATGATTTAGTTTACCTGAAGTAAGTTTTCTTCTTCACAGAGATGTTTATCGACCTTCTTGTAGAGATTATCCAATCCCTTCTTCACTTCCTTACCAGGATATTCCTTTATAACTTTACGAAGCTCTTGTTTATTAAAAGCCAATTGATAGCTTACTTCCTCTTCCCGTATACCTTGTGCCACACGAGCTTCAACACCTTCAAAAAAATGCTAAACAAACAATAACAGCATTAAAGATTATCACAAATCTAAACAGATTAATTTGACAAGCATATGCGTAGTTAAGTCTTGATTCTGCTTGATACCCTGTTGTGTGTTCCCCCCATTTTTAATTTTTTTTTTTTTTTTAATTGACCATGAACTAGTGCTTAGCCACAAACATTAAAGCACAGCCCAACAATACAGGACTCATACTAGCATAAAACTGAAATCAATCTTTTCTAGAAACAATCAAGCTTTTCTTTGCAACCTTGTAACTAGTACTGACTCAGCCTCAAAATCCTCAATTGAGGCCAAAGCCTGGGAAAATACTGGATCTTTTGGATAACCTGAGTAAGCTTCTGAATAGGAATTTCCCTACTTAAACCACAGTTACACAACAGCAGTATTTGTTTATAATTGCCCTCTCTTCTCTCTACCCTGCAGCAGCTGGCTCACCATAATACAAATGGACGGAAGTCTGCCTATGAACAGGCATGTAGAGCCACACGGAGTTAACTTCCTTCATAGCAGTCTCTATGGTGCTGTGTTTTGGATCTGTGGCTAAAACAGGGCTTATAACACACCAATGTTTAGGTTCTTGCTGAATAGGTCAAACCTGGCCAAAGGGTATTATGTTACATCATGCTTAGCTATAAAAATCAGGGTTAGAACAAGTGGGGGTGGTGGTAGTCTTCAAAGTGGCCATTGCTTAGAAACCGGCTGGGCATCAGTCTCCTTGTGGGAGGCAGTGAGTGGCCGCCTTTGCATCACTTACTTTTTTTCCCCTCCTCTGTCTCTCTCCCCTTCACTGATTAAACTGTCATTATCTCCAACTCAAGTTTTCTCACTTTGCTCTTCCTGTTCTCTCCCCTCTCCTGCTTGGGGAGGGGGCAGCAAGCAAGCAGCTCGTTATGCAGCAGCTTAGGTGCTGGCCAGACTTGACCCACAAGTGGGAAGCAGCAACAAAGCATTTTAATTTTCAAAAAGGTAATATATCTTAGACTTTTCAGAAAATGAATGGCTGATACCCTGCTTAAAGAAAAAACAATGAACAGTGGGAAGCATTCAGTGGGCAGAACTGAGTCTGAACCTAAGCCAGCATTCAGGTTAACAGTTCAACTTTAGACATGCAGAACTTCCCTAAAACTTTTCTTATAGTTGAACAATTTAGAAACTGTAGTCATTTTCTCTGCAGTTGAGGGGGAGGAAGTTCTCCCAAAGCCCCTGCTTACTTTTCCCTTCACTTTTTCCTTCATCAAATCCATGTGCTTAAGACACAACTGATGTTCAGTCAGTACTATTCATTGCCATGAAAAATTTGGTTATTTTCATCCAAGACTGTCACCCTCACGAGCAGAGTACCCTTGCCAGACATGCTCGAGGCTAAAGTAATTAAATAAAGATTATAACAGATGCATTGATAAAGAGATCAAACTAAACACTTGAGAAATACTACTCCGTACCCTTTAAACGTATATAAATTCAAAGATACTTACATTCAATTTCTCAAGAGGCTGTCCAAGTGAGTAGATTACGTAAGACTGAAGATGCTCAGTGTATTTCTGTTTGGCTTCTTTTTTCTCAGCCTCAAGACAAGAAATTTTCAAGCGAGAAAGTGTTGCAAAAATATGATGGAAGTTCTCCATCATGACCACATCTCTGGGTGTTTTCTGGCTTTCATTAGCTACTTTCTCAACTGAAAGAAAAAGGAAGCAAAATACTGAAAACACCAAAAGGACAACCAAATTCGGGAAAATGTAACTGATAACCATAATGCTGTCAGAAGAAGAAATTTGGATTTTATGTGAACGATAACCATTTGTATGAGTGATTCGCATAATTTCCACTAAATAAATCAGTATCTGAGAGCCTTCAAAAGTAGTAACAGATATGTAGAGGCTCTAAGACCATGAAATTTGTATGCCAAAAATGTCACTTATAAAAAGATACAGAACAGAGACTACATATGGTCATTTATGTAAGTGAGAAAACCCACATTCTGTGGAGGCTTACAGGCATGCTTTCATTATCCCTAATAAATTTCACATGACAGAACTATTTAAAAGAATCTTCAATCCACTCTGCTAGAACCAAAATCTACAATAAGGTGGTGGGTTTTTTCCTAAAATGTACTTCCCAGGCTCTCACTTTTTTCTTGGCTTATTAGTTTTATGGTCAAAGTTACTGTCAATGCCCAAATTTAATAATAAAAATGGATAATCCTGCACATAGGTCTCTTACTTTTATCCCCCTGAAAAAAAACCCAAACCAAACCAAACCAAACCAACCACCAAAACTAAAACAGTGCAGGCAAAAGAAATTCTACTTATTGTACCTACAAGCAGGCTGAAAGAGGATGGCTTCAATGAGAAGCACAATTAAGTGTCTATGCCCATTCATCCATTAATAATTTTGCTGAGACTACCAGGATGCCCACCATAAAAGTGATCCTGGACACCAGAATATCAGTAAAGATCACAACTTCATTTCAGTCAGAACAGTGAATTATCAACTAGGAAGTCTGTTACTGCAATTTTGTTCTTCCCACATAATTTTCTAACTGCCTCCTTCAATTCTACATGAAGTACTACATCCATCTGACCCACTTCAAACATTACTTGTATATTAAAGATGCTACTGCATTCAACATATGGCTTGCACTGATTTTGTACATAATTTTGACTTTGTTTCATCTTCATTCTTTACTTCTATCCCTTGTCTTCCTACGTCATAATTCTTTGTTCTTAAAGTTTGCTCTGTACTTGTCTGAAACAGATTCTGTTTCTTCTTTGGTCTTTGGCATAATTTTGAACTCCTTTTAAAACACGCTTTTCTAAATTCTTCCTACACCGATTATTTTATCATTGTATGATTTTGCCTGTCTATTGGTGTTTGCTTAGTTTTATCACTTGAACAGGAAATTCTTAAGGACAGAAAAGTTGGGTGCAATCAAGTAAACATTTTCTAAATTTACTGTCCTATCAGCTGGGATGGTGCTGCTGACTATGTATGGACTCTAGTCTACTGTACTGTAAATAATGCCTCTTCACGGTTTCCAAATATTTTCAGAACCACTGTGCTATAATTTCCTCAAACTAGCTTGATTGCCTCTGCTCAATCTTCTCCTAAAAAAGAGGTAAGTCTCAGTTGTTGGGAATGACTATACATGGAGTTGTTTGGAAAACTGCAGGTAAATCGGTACGGAAAGATCTGTCCATCCACATCCACCCATATTAAAAGAGAATGACAATTTTTCCAGAGTACATTGACCTTCATATTCCTCTGCCCCCTTTAAAAAAACAAACAGAACACACACACACACACAAAAACAGTAAGCAAAGGTGTTTCTGCGGTTTTTTCAGACTACAGCTGTGAAAACAGGGAGGACTGAAGAGATATTCTGCTGTGTCAGGCTGGGACACAAAGTACGTAGTCTGCCAAGAAAGGGCCAAATTCATAGCCAGAAGTCAAGTGATTTATTTTAGACAGGGCTGTAAAGATGAACGGTATTAAGGCCAAATGCCAGGGATCCCATCCAGATTTATCTCCTCATTTAAGCTACACTGGGGGAGAAAAGACAGGAAACCTCTTCAGGTCTTGGGTTGTTGCTATCTCCCCTCCTGCCCCCTCCACCCGAGTCTTAACCACTTCTCTCTGTCATAACTGAAAGCTACTTTACAGATATGTACAAAGGGAAATATCTACAGTTTGCTCTTGAAAAGTATATTACAATCAAAAGGTTTACACTTGCTCTCCTACTGATAACAGAGATGACCAAAATTTCAGCACAAGATCAGTCACGTGGCTTGCAACAGTCATAAAAATTTAATTCTGTTAATTGAAGCAAAATTCTATGTAAATAGGATGAAACAATCATTTCGGTAACTATGATATCAGAAGACCTACCACTGACAAAAACAGCTCTAATAAGTTTTATGTAGGCTTTATCCAAATCTCCTCGTCGTTCTGCGTTTTTGAAAATTGATTCAGCGAGGGCTGCAAACTCTTCAAATTCAGCAACAAATGGAAGGATCCCAACTTTACTCTTCTTTGAGATTTTTACTTCATCCATCTGCTTCATTTGATTACTCTTAAATTTAAAACAAGAACAGATGTTAGCCTCCAATATGACTCCAGACTATCTAACAACTAGTACAAGAAAAGAAAAATGCACACATACAGAAAAAATGACATTTATTCAAACATGGAAATATTATCATATTTCAATTAGTGTATCTACATAGTCTTTCTCCTTTTACCTTCAAAAATTTAAGAGATAAAATACTTAGAACAAAAGGAAGATGGGCAAGTAAAATATTTCAGCTTTTATTCTCCTTTGTTTACTTAGTATTAAGAAAAAAAACCACCAAGAAAAACGCCAAACTTACCCATCAGAAGCAACTTACAATTTTCATTCTACAATCTAACAAGGAACTTCCCTTTTCTGATTCAGCCAAGCTAAGAATTCCTTTTGCTACTAAGAAACTAAGTAAGTTTTTTTATCTTCTACTGAATTTTTATCTCTAATTAAAAAAATAATCAGCTTCAAAATATTTTAAGCATTAAACTATTTGGCATATTACACTCAAAGGGGAAAAGCAAAACCCCTTCTAAGTCCATGAAGTTTTGTTCTCATAAGTGCAAAAGGCAGAGAGCTATAGTTTACTTGACTGACTTCAGTAATCTCAGTAAGATCACAAGTTTAAACAAACAGCTAAAAACGTCAGCTAGCTCACAGCAGTGAATGAGTGGTCATATTTGTTACAAAAACATAATTACCAAAGATGACTGAAATGGAGAAGAAAAAGAAACACAACAACCAATGAGTTTATCTTTTTTGAAGGTTTGGCCAGTAGATGAGCAATAACGTTACTCATTTTCACTTCAAATTGAAAGCAAAAATTTAACTATAAAGAAATGCAAAATCAAAGTGAGTAGGACTGGGCTTCCTATATTATAATTAGCTTAATCAGAATAACTAAAGAACTTACAATGCATTTATCGAAGTTCCTTTTGACAGTCACCAAAACATTTCCAAGTGTTGTGCTGAGAAAGGAAGCTGGGTCCACATTTTGTGCTGTCCATACATGATGACTCATCTTAACTAACATATAAAGGGAATTAAAGCTATCAATCTTGTCCCCCAGAGCTATAAGATTATTCAGCTCAGGTTCAATACAACGAAATATTTTTGTCATCATTTGTCGGATCATGTCCTTCCTATTAAAAATGCATAAGATAAAAATATTACGCTGACAGTTTACTAGGCTATTGTACATGTTCTCCGATAACATTTTTAGCATAAGTTTATTAGATATAAAAGTCTCATTTGCATCGAACAAGTCTCATGTTTTTCAGAATGCTGCTAAGGGAAGAAATGTCAATACCACACAGTAAATCAATAGTCACACGCATAAAATATTCCAACAAAATATTTTCTGTGTGGAAGCTGCTACACACTCAAATTCAGAACTTTGCTAAGCATATTTTCCAAAGCATATTTTAAATATTACAGTGCCTAGTTTCACTGTGCAAACTATTAGGGAATTAAGCATCTTTTTTATACTATTATAGAAGGAAACATATCCTAAACATTTTCGTATTTGCTGACACATTCAGTGTTCAGGTACAAATTAAGAGTTCATTATTCATTTCCACTAAAAGGGAACAATTTCTGATTATAAAGAAAAAAGTTTTATATGCCTAATAAATTCATATGTAGGCTTTAGAGTCAATAAAAATAACAGCAGCACATACTCGGATGATACTGTTTGTGGAACACCAGAAGTGTATGAACGAGATAAAATTCCTCCATCCATTTCCTCCGCTTCATTCTGTAAGAACAAGGAATACAAATACAGAAACCTGAAAGCTTGTTTCCAATTCTGTGTTGAAGTGGTAAGTATATCTGACAAAACCAACATCATTATCTGCCCTCAAACTCGCAAATACAGTGGTTTCCAAGGTTCCATTAGTTTTCTGGTCATGTTCCCTAGAATACAATGCTACCCAGTTACTCCCCATTGCCTTCCTACAAAGCATGATGAAGTGTTTATTGTGATCTTATGAGGAAACAAAGCCATGGCAAAAGAAACGTCAGTCCTTCTTTAACAGACTTTGTGTTGGTCAGCCAAAAATAAAGATTTTGCCAGCTAATGGAGAAAAACAAATTATAGGTCACATAATTGCCAGATAAACTCAGAAGTTACCTTTTAAGCAGGTCTCTTATGAGATCTGTTCAATTTTTTTTACTTCAGTGACAGAATTAAAAGTCATACCATTGCTGTTCCCGAGATGCTCTGGTGTTGCTGTAGTTTGAAAAATTTACTAATGAAGTCCTGTTCTGCCAAACAGAGAGGCTCAAGTTCACTTAATACTTGCTCGAAAATCTAAAGAAAGCCAAATACTTTTATCAACACACCACATACTATGAACAGTTAGTAATACTAATTTTAATTGTTTGTTGCATACAATTTTACACTTTCTGTCTCCAGCAAGTTTTAGAAGGCTTATTTCTACTTAATATGTAGCTTGTACTTATACCTTTAAAAGTGATACCTGCATCTTCAACATAAAACCTTCACATCCATGTAACATTTGGAAGAAAAGAACAATCTATCTTTTTCCGTAACTGGAAGTTTTCTAGTCATGGCATGAGGAAGGACTTTTCTGCTATAATAAAAACATTTGCATTTTAATAGTAAGTCATGGGTTCTGCTATCCTCTTTTCTGCCTGGGTTGCTGAGAGGAAGACGACAAAATTAAAAGCCTCAGCGAAGAAAAACAGGTAAACTCTGTATGCAGAAGATAACTGCTTTATAGAAAGTTTCTGCATAGCAGCTATAGAAACCAACAGCAGCTATAGCTTTAATTCTAGACAAATTGCTGCTGCAGGTGTGTAAAGACTGTTTCAGGCATCTAATACTTCCTCCCGGAAAAAGATTGAGCTAGGATTTGAAGAAGTCAGAAGAAAAATATTCATCTCCATCAAATAATTTGATTAGAAAACAAGAAATTTATCTATCTTTCTATCTCACACTGGTAACAGCTCCTTTTCCCTTCACAGTACTGAGTAGTTAAGTCCACAAGAAGTGAGGAGCCCTGTCACTTTTAAAGAAGGAAAAAAACCCAAAACATATGCTGAGAACACTTCAATGACTTAGTGCCATTAGTTAAAGCTGAAAACTGATGCTAACTTTCCTCTGAAACCAGTATAAATAATATTTTAGGGTCATGCTCAGGTCCTGGCTAAAAGAAGATTGTGCTTTCTTATCTTTCACTTTTGCTTACATACTGGCAAAATGCGACAGAACACATGAACGCTTGTACTGAGGAAAAAAAGTACGAGTTGAAGAATCTATCAGTTCAATTCCTATTTCCTTAAAAATGCATAAAATTAATAGACCATTTTTAGGCTTGATATTCTTTACAGATCACATTTAGCATATAAAGGAACTAAATGGAATATTATAATCAGAAAATGATACTCTGATCTACTTACCTCTTAGAAACTGCCTTTACTAGATGTGTGGTGCATACAGAATTTGAAACTGGCATGTTTTAAGATTTAAACAGTAACATCTTTAAACTATACAAGAAGGTTATGCAAGATGCTTCTGATAAAGAACTAAGGAAGAATCCCATACAACATTTTGGCTTTACCTTATCAAATTTTGTTCTATCAGCTACATCAAGGTCAGAGGCAGACATGTTTCCCATATCCAACAGTGAGGATGACTGAGACCTACGGTTTCCCGAACTCTGAACAGAAAGTTTATTTAGGCTAGAAGTAGACCCAGTCAATTTTCCAGAACTTCCATGAAGACCTGTGAAATAAAGACACTATGAAGGAGGGAAGCAAAGACGGAATAAAATACTCAAGAACAGGTTCATTACAGAATGCATGAGATCAAGAGTTGCTAGTAGTCCTACATTAAAATCAAACAACTCAATTTCTGTCTAAGCCGCAAATGCTTTTGCTATGAAAATTTTCTTTTCTTATTACAAGGTAACTGAAATACTTAATCCAGTTTCAAAGCTACTACATAGCTATATAAGCCCTCATTGTTAAGTATAGAAAAAGGTATAAAAGGAACAAAACTGTGAAATACAGGAACACTGGGACAGATATGCTCCTTGAAAGCTTGGAACCGAAGACCAGTTATGATCTTTGTGAATGTATTCTGCGGAAAGGCTGCCACAAGCAGAAGAATTATTCCACAAGAGGGAAAAAAATAAAGCACTTTATATCTACACAGGCACTTTTTAATCTTGAGCTTGATCTTTCTGCTGTTAACATCCTTTTGTCTATATAGTTTGCTCCAGCTATTTTTGCTAGGTCTACAATCCCAGAGTGACCCTACTGTGACTGCTCCTCCCTTCTGATCATAATTAACATTCACACATTTCTTTCTGATACTAGGTGAGCAGCATCCTTGTAGTTTTATTTTTTCCCCGATTTTCAGAAATGCTGGAACAGGATGGAGAATGCTAGTAAAAAAAAGACCAAGTCAATATTTGATCCCCATGTAAACTTTTCACATCTCAACCACAAAGGAACTTAAAAGTAATCCTGCAAGTTTCATTTAACTGCAATGTTGGTATCCAGTCCAGGGACACAAACAGGACAAAGCCTACAGATCTAATAAAAGTTGTTACGTTAACCTACTGGTAGAGCTAGAAAACTACAACAAGCTCTCAGGCACAGCCATTTTCTTTTTAGATCAACAGGTAACATGGGAAAACTACAGATTTAGCCTTTACCTGCAAACCTTCTCAACTTCTATGTTGGGCCATTTTAGCCATGCTTCATTTTTGCCTTGCAAATGCTTATTTTCACTCTGAACGGAGTGCTTCAGTGTTAAGTAGATTTTCCACGATGCAGCACTACATCTTTACATTGACACGCATGCATTGACAATACCAATGAATGCAACTAGTTATACTCACTCTCAGTTTCCTGTTTGACAGCACTTTCTTTTCGAGGCAGTGTAGCTGGGATGGATTAGGTTGCAAGCATCAAAGACAAAGACAAGTTAAAATGCAGTTTGCACAAACCATGCACAAGATGCAAGTTAAGCTCTAACTGGAAAGAAACATGCGGAGAACTATAAGCAGCAAGTAACTACATTGCAAACACATTTAGTTGGAGAGGTACTATTCTAGAAATTCAGTATCTAAGCTACATGGAAAACAGAGGGAGTTTCTAGGTATTAAGCTTTTGTTTTTATTATAGTATGTTGAAAGAACATTTTTGGTAACACATATTGAAGTTCTCCCAAATTGAGAAGTCAGTTAAATTAGGGCTTTATTTGTCAGAGTTACTATTGCAAAAGACTCAGTTTCCAAAATCAATCATCATATCAATAACAGACATGAAGAAATTAAAGTGTATTTATGTAATTTTGTACTGAGTCAGAGATATTGTCCACCTCTTCAATTTAAAAAACACACACCAATACTGCAGAATCATTCGTATGACAGTAAGACTGGTTAACATTTTCTCTTGTTTGCAAATCAGAATGTTTACATAGAGAATACACCTTTTGTATTCACACTGCACCAAAAATTGATGACTGCAATTTCAGAGAGAATGAAAACAATAAATATATAGTAAAAAAAAATTACAAGGGTTTTTATTATTTTTCCTGGGTTTTTTTACAGAATAAAACAGTTTCCTTAAGTGGACTTCAATATAAAATTTAGAGTAACTGGGCATTTGTAGTAAATAAAGAATCCCTAACCAGTAAAGGCATTTGCATACATACACTAAAAGCAGTATGTGGTATTAAGATCTTGATGAGGATGGATGCTACAAGGCCCCCAGAATGGAGCAGACAAGCAGAACCTACTGTAATAGAATGAGTAAATACTTCTAAATGCCACAAACATGTCTTAAATACCAGATGTTCTCAAGTAGGCAACACTACTGACAACTACTGCATAAAAGTCAAATTTAATTCCAGCCTAGGTTTTAAGTCTTGAGGGTTTTGGCAGTTTTTGAATAAAAACGTTTAGACCTGATATATTTTTGGCATATGCATCTGTCATGCATTGGTCCCACTTCTTCATTATCCTCAATTTCCAAATGCACAGAACTGTATTACCGAATGTGAAGAATGACAGGCCCTGGACAACCAGGTGAGCCATAGCGGCTTTTGAGAAGCCACATCATGTAAGCATATGACAGTAGCAGCACTCTTTCCCACATTGATTTTATGGTATTTAAGTATCAAAGTCTTGGCTTCATCAGAAAAAAAAAAGAAAGGAAAAAAAAGAGACTACTTAAGACAAGTGTGAACGCTCATGACCCAGATTTTTTTGCCATAAAAATGCAGACAAAGAACCTTGCACTAGCACAGAATGCCAGAATTCTCCCAGCATCCCCTCTGCATCTGAGGCATTCAAACAGCAGTGCTATTCCCAAAGCACAAAAAAAAGGCAAGAACACACACCAACACAGCTTGGAAACAGATCCTCTTTAGTGTCTGATTACAACTGGAGCATTAGGCACCTACACTACTACGTAAGTAAGTTTACTATTAAGAAGTGATGTATTTTGCATTAATGTGCAACTCGTAACAATGTACAACCGCTACCTTCAACATAGAAGCTTTTGAAATTACACACCGTTACAAGCTGTTACAAAACAAAAAAATAACTTGATATTTAAATAGTGAAATGAAATCATGTTTACATAAGCAACAGTTTTAAAACATACATAAACATTTCTTCTTTAGAAGATCAGTACTGAGGACTTAAGTTTTTTTGTTCTAATTCATTGTCAAATTCGCTTGTGGCTTCAAATATGTGGCCACTGATGTCCATTACTTAATGTTTTATATTACCATTCATAACATTAATTATTCTAGAAGAGTACCCACTGGATACAGCTTCCAGTTTTGGCTTTGTGACTGGTTCCTACCAGTTTTCAGAGGACTGTGCACTTGGGTCAAGTTCTGCACATCAGTCAGTCACCAGCAAAACTCAAACATAAACATAATCTTTGTAAGATTGTGACAATGTAGTATTTAAAAAAAAAATCAAATGAAGAGAGCTTGTTAAAAAACATCTGCTACTCTCCTCAACTGTTTTGAGCAATGTTCAAATATGTTTGAAGTTTGCACAAATACACAACAGAAGCCTTCTCAAGGTGCACCTCTTATGCTTACAAACTGAAGTACCTCTTTCTCCAAATTGCCCGATCACTTCGTAACATTTACAGAAGTTATGAAATCGCTACAAAAACTGCCTCCTCACAAATGCAAATCACAAAAGATTTGCCAGGATAAAGCATTTAGAATGTTTTAGAAATGAGGTTATATTAGGATACTGTTTTGTTCTTGAAAAATCATCAAGATTTATGACTTTAACTGTTCTGACGACACTTTATGGCACCATTTGCGCTCCATGTCCAATAGCTTGCCATGACTTCTCTTTCCAGCTTCTCCTCCCTCAGTCAAGCCTCACCACTCTCCTGCTTTCTTCCTTTCAATACTTGTTTCTGTTCTCTACCATCAAACTTCAAAGCATAAGTTCAGGACCCAAAATAGGCTTGACAGAACCTACTAGTTAAAGCTGCACATAATTTCAGAATTTAGAATTTGGAAACTGGTGAATTATGGCAAATATACGTAGTTTAATCAAGTTTTGAAACAATGCACTTTAAAATATAGAATAGCCAATACATACCTATATCACTGTTGCTTTCTAAGTATTCCGGTTATTTTTTAAAAAAGCTGCACTTACATACTCACACTAGACTATTTAATCCTA
>NW_010195173.1:22248-28293 GCF_000695765.1 Mesitornis unicolor
TGCATATCTCCTTAAACAGAAAGGCCTACAAGATAAAGTATGATTTCTAGTCTCTAATGAAGAGAGAAAATGCACAAGTTTCCTTAGGCATAATTAGCATTAAAACTAGCTTCAAAATCCACCCAAAACTTTTTAAAAGCAGAAGTAATAGCACAAGGAACACACATATGTGTTACCCAAGCTTTCTTTAATTACAAGAGTTGATTTTTCAAATTTGGTCCAGTAATAAAGCAGGACAGTTAAAGTAATAAAATATGTTTGGAAGTTCGGTAAAAACAGAGTATGGATTTGAAAATCTGATAAATCTGAGAAATACCATATTGTATCCTTCTATCTCAGCCAATTTCACAAGATTTCTGTTGTGCTACTTTGGCCTTGTGGAAGTCAGAAGCTTTACCAACGGTATTTTTCATCCACCTTCTCCCTCCTTGCCATATGCAAGATATTTTACACTATTATAAAATTGGCCCTATGTGTTGTAATGAGGATTTTATAAGCAAATAATAAGAGTCAAAGCAAGATATATGCCTCCCGGAAGCTTACCAAACTTCTTTCCTTCTCTGGTTGTGCCTGTCATCTTGATCTTGGCAACTTCAAAGAAATCTTTTATTTCCCTTTCATACAGTCGTGATAAATAATCCATATAATTCTTGAAAGAAAAATGTAAAGTTACTTAACGGGTATACATATTGACTTTGTTCTATTACAGTAAAACAGGTCTCAAAAACCAGCAAGCATCTAAGTTCCACTAAATAAGAAACTGGTTTGGACTATATATGTATTTATATATTGATTGTTCTGTAAGGACTAACTTTCCCATGACTAAACATTTTTTGTACTTCTGTAGAAATTTTTTCATTCCATGTCAGTTTAAATGAGGCAGTTAACAGTTACATATCTACATTTATATTCCGAAGTGAAATAAAGGTCTGTTGAAATAAAGATGTCACACAGGTAATATGCACATCAACATGAAAATAGATTAATTATTTTTCTTGCTAGACTCTAAAATAACTAACTTGTTTTACATAAATATTAGAATCTTGGACACAAAAAAAACAAACACCAAAACAAATAGGATACAACCAACACCAAAAAATGAAGTTTCATATTCTAAAGACGAATAAAGAAAGAGCAGTGAATTAAATTTGATACAAAGGAATATTAAAAGGGACATGCACACACAGAGGCAATTCTTCTGACTCTCAAAAATAGGATATTACGTACATTCTCCAACATCATTTGAGCACTTCACATACCTTTGTTAGCCCTTCATATTTTCCATAATCTGTGTTCTTGAGCCACTCCATCAATTTAGCATATCGAAGTAAATCTCTGTGAAATGGATGGTGATTGGGTAATGTCAATTCAACAGAGTGCTGGGCAAGAGTTGAACTCTGATCGTGACCCTTGGTAAGAGAAAGTATTAAAGTAAATCTGGAAGCACTGTACAGATGTACTAGAAGTTTCCTGAAAAACTTGGAACGAAGACAGCATCCCATTCAGACAAACAAAAACGCATCAAAATGCCTTGCATAGAACAAAGTCTAGAGAGACTGAAAAAATGCCTAACATAATAGAGACACCAAGACAGTACAGATGTTTCAGGTAATGCACCTTAGTAAGCCTGTCCATTGTACGGCTCTTGCCGTCTACCACTTTGCCTTCAGAGTGAGTCAATCTGTCACTTTTTTGTGAAATAATGCAAGGTATACCTGAGTCAAGATGACTCAAGAAGTGTTCAACTGCTGCTGAAAAATTCTAAGAGATTATTACATTATCTCTCTAAACAAACAAACAAACAAATCCATAGCTGCTTCTTTTTAAAGATGTTCCCATATACCGTAAGACATTTCTAGTCCCCAGTCAATGGATATTAATGCTGAGCTTCACACTACACCTCTGAAAATCTGATCCAATTCAACCCACATTAGTTCACTTTGGCCAAGCCTTGGTCAAGTCTTAAAAACATCAGTTCACACATGTTCTCTTTCCCACCACACAAATGCAGACACATGCACACTCAGTAAACATGTACTAAACAGTTTACAACATGCAGCATAAACCACTCCATTTAACAGCAAGCTACTAACTTCATGCTCCTCTTCTCTGGCTTATCTCCTGAAAGCCACACTATCTTCTCAGTACAGATCACAATATTGCTTGAACAACACATCATATAGCTTTTTTAAGCTTTCACTTCCTGGGCAATTCAGGAAGCAAGCAAATTAACACCACAGTTCAGTCATGTAGCACAACAGGTAACTGCTAGCCCTGGGTTAACAGGAAGATCCCACTTAATTTCAAACTGGTTTTAATATTTTCAGTAAAGTCTTTTTTAACCTGGCTTGCAATAAATACAGCAACAGAACTTTATCTTGAGTACAGTTTGTGCCATGGCAGTAGAAAAAAGATTGTCCTAATTGGTCTCCAGTTCCTGTACCATACCATGTGGGTGGTTTATGAAGGTCAGTCAACGTTAGTCCCTGACACAGGAAGCATTCCTGGACAGCTCCATCTCGGACATGAAAAGTTGGCAGAATATAAGCTATACAGTTTAATAACTGCCTTTGCATGTCTTCAAGCTGGAACAGAAGCCAGTTTGCATCACAGAGTCAAGACTAATGCAACTTTAGCTCACCTTTCTCTATTGTACTGGGTACTAATCAGTTCAAGTCTCTGGTTAAAAATGTCCTAAAAGCTTCCACAATACATTCACAGATTTTTGTTTTAAAAAATGAAGATATGAGTCTTGATATTATTTGTAAAGACTAACCTTTACTAAGTAACACAATGCAAACTTGCCAGCTTCTGAATAAAGCTGGAATTCTTAATTGAATTGAACATGAACATGCATTTACTTTACTTAGTCCTATCCTCTTAACTACATAAACTGAGACACAAATGGACCCAAAGAAACAAGTCCCAGCCAACTTCATTCATTTTTACTCATAGACAATGGGGAAGGGCCACACTGTTAATCCCCCTTCTAAAAGCAATCTTATAGTCTGACTCCAAGAAAAAGCTAACTTTGTGAAGTGTAATTATTGTAACCTGTAATTTGCAATTGGAAACCAGGCAGCATTAGCAGCACAGCTGCTGATGTGATTACTGAGGTCACACTCAACATTCTGTGTACTTCTGGGCATGCATATAGCAAATATTTTCAACAGATCTTTGATATGCTTTTATAAAAACTAGATATAGAAACCCATTTACAGTTCTCTCTCCTACCCTCTGGTGTGCAACATTCCTGCAGCATGCATTTTAACATTGAAGTTCATTGTAGTTTAAGACAATTTACCTGGTGGCTTTCATGGCTTTCTTCAACTAAGTCAGTCCAAAGGCTAGTTCATACTACTGCTAGGAAATACTCTGTTCTCCAAATTTTTATTGCTTCTTTCATATAACAATTTTATTCAATGTCCCTTTATTACACGCTTTTTATTTTTGCTGAGTAGTTGCATTCCTTCTAAAGCTAGATGACAAATCCCCTCTCAGGATGAATTTCTCTCTCCAAACCAACTTTTCCACAGGGCTAATCATTCTGTTTGATCTAAATTATGAACTGTTCAGTCTGCTTCAAAGCATTATGGAGCTTCTAGGTGTACCTTCTCCATTTAATAAACATCCTTCTCCTCACTATGTATACATTTATACTGTTACCAAATGATACTGCAAATTTGTTATTCAACTATTTGATATTTCACTAGCAGAAAGCACAGAGTTGCCTTTTATTTGAATGCTGAACCTAGTGGTTAAAAAAATAATCTTTAAAGTTACAGACACACAGGAAGGTTAATCAAATATTATTAGAACACAATAAAGACAACCACATTGACTGCTAGTAACAATTACTAAACAGTTTTTAACACTGAACAGCAATCAAAAGTTGCATTTCTGTTTAAAATTTTTAAGATTTCTTCTCATTTTTATTTAGTGGGAATGAAGCATCTTGATATCTTACAACAGTAGTTTGAATCACAATGTTGGGTTTGCTTTTTAAAAAGAAAAACTTCATACTGCTAAGATAATATATTTAGGCAGAAACATCAATGCAGCTTTGGTTTTCCATCTAACGAGTTCCAAATCAGAATATGTCTCTCTTGTATTAGCAGCGGCCTAGACATCACTGTGTTTTTGTTTGCCATTTTAATTTAGAAATCTTTATCTGCCTTGTTTATTTTAAAAAAAGCAGAAAAAATAATGTAAACAAACAATGCAACTCTTCAGATGTTAAAGGTAACAAATTATTCCTGTTAGACTTTTCAACAACATGGAACTGGGAAATTTCTATATTCTATTTAACAGACTAACAAAACAAGGTCATTTTAGTAACATAACACTAAGATCTGTTATACCTCTAACACTTGAATCTGTACCTCAAAGTAAAGTATAGAACCTTTTTTTTGTCTTTCACAACAAGCAAAAAGGCTTTGCAGAGGCTCATCTCCTGCAGTTAATGAACTTTTCCTGCTTAACCTTAACAGTGACATTGTTATTTTTTTATCTGCTATTTAATACCACACAGCTAACAGCAGGCCAAAACTTTTCAGGGGGCAAGTTTATATGAAAGACAATGTGAGGCCACTGTTGATGCCAGAATTTAATAAGATTTTAAAAAAAAATTTAAAATTGCAAATTGGCAATTGCAGTCTCAGTAGCACTAAAAAGTCTCTTTAGAAGTATTTAATCTAATACATGTACTATTACATAGTAATAATAATCTCTTACCACTTTTTAAAAATAAAATCCTTGGAACAGAACATCAGAAAAGGCATTCTGGTAAACAGACATTTTCATATGCAAGTCCAATATTCAAACCTTGTGAACACGTTTACACTGGACTTACACCAGATAGCTTCTACTTGCTCATTTAGAGGCCAGGATGCACAGCCTGTGCTCAGTTTTTCAATACCCTCTTAAGAACAGAAGCTAAAGGCAAAAAAAATTAACATGCTGTAGAACTGGAATTCTTCTGCAAAGTGAAGAAAATGTAGGAAGCACGCACATTTTTATTACGATAAAAAGCCAGGCTTGTACTCTCAAATGCCATTTTCTATACAGTTATCCAGCATAAATCCATTCCTTTTTCTGCACACAGTCTAATACATAAAAATGAAAACTTCTGAAGTTTTGATTGTGCTAACATGTATAAAAATGGAATCATTTTTTATTTACAAATATTACTTTTTCATATAATTGTAGTAGCTGTACAATTGTACACATACTACAAATTCCTGAAAATACTTTTCCTCCATACATCTCAATCTGTTTCTTAGCAATTTCTGGAGATCCCATTAGAGGAATGTTAGCTCATACACAGATAAAGCTTGAGGGCTGATAAAAATAGTGACTGTGAGAAGGGGTATAAGCCTGATTCTCTGCCACTGGTAAGGATAAATTTATTTGTGTAAAGTCAAAGATGCAGCTGCTAGTTATATAAGTCAAGCTCAAAAAAATCAGTTACAAAAGCTTGTATCAAACCCACTGTACTCACTGGAACTGAAAGATTGTAGGACCTGTTACAGAGCTGAAGGAAGGTCTGAGTAAACTAATTGGAGATAAAAAAAATAGAGAAATTAAAAGAAATTATGCTAAAAAAGTCACCCAACCTTTAGGAAACAAGTCTCAGGACTGTTATTTCTGAATATGTCAAGTTAAGGCTCAAAAATGAAGGTTTAGACATTTTGTTTTGTATGTTCTGGGGTTTTTTTAATGGTCCTTGAAGTTCAGACAGCAAGAGCTTCGATGTTCTCACCCTTAAAAAAAAAGTCAATGCTTTTTCTCCTCAACAAAGCCTTACAATTAAGTTTAATCTTTATATTTCATTCAATATGTTTAATTGAGATAGCAATGTAAGAGACTTCTGTAGGCAATTATAGTTTGGTAGTATCTTATTATATCTCTGCCTGAAGGGCCTCTAGCATTCCATTCATTTACTGATTACAATACAGAACATGTCCAATTTTAGGTGGATTTCTTTTCTTCTCAGGAAAAGTTTGTGACCAAAAATTTCATATAAAATAGTAAGAAATAATACCT
>NW_010195173.1:28324-32486 GCF_000695765.1 Mesitornis unicolor
CAAATACACTGTTCAAATGACTGGCAAGTCTCCGTGCAAATTGCTCACGCAAGTCACTAAACCGCTGCTGTTGCTGTTTCACTGCATGAAGCATATCGTGTCCTAAAATCAAAGAGAACTTCAGAGAGTACAAAATAAACAGTAATACATTCTATGTGGGAACTAAAAGGACCAAACGTCACAATACCCTCAATCTACAGAAAAAATCTGAGCCTAGTTGGAAAGGCACTTACATAGTAAGTTTCGTATGTTAGACTTGCAGTCTAACTAAAGCATTACCTGGACGAAGAGCTACATTCATACACTGCAGAAGGGCATCTGCTGCATTAGTGCAGGCCTCAATGCCTCGAGAAGATGTCAAATCTCCCTCCTGAAGGGCCTTTATATGACCTTTAGCCAAATCCATGTGATTCTACAAAATAATGGATAGTACTGTCATAGAATCATAGAATCATCCAGATTGGAGAAGATCTTTAAGATCATCGAGTCCAACCATTAACCTAACACTGCCAAGTCCACCACTAAACCATGTACCTAAGTGCCACATCTACACGCTTTCTAAATACCTCTAGGGACAGTGACTCAACTTCCCTGGGCAGCCTGTCCCAATGCCCGTCCGTAAGCCAGAAGCAGGTTAGTTTGCTATGTTGCTGAACCAAGAATGATAAATACAATTTCATCATTTTAAAAGCTTACTGAAGTCATTGCAATAAAAAATAAAGTCTTTATTTTAAATGAGCCTCATATACGTTAGCTAAAGAAGGTAGCAACCTAGAATAATTTTATACCAAATGTGAACAACCATAGTAAACACAATAAAAATGCTTACCACTAAGAACTCTATCTCTGACAGCAGCTTCACGTTATTTGTGTTACTGAGATGGATTAGGTGGTTGCTTTCTGAAATTTGATCCATTTGCTCTTTTACACTCTGAAGCATTTCTTCGTAACTGCTCAGCTTTAGCTCAATTTGGTCAACTTCCTTTAGAGCTTCATCCAGCAACTTCATCAAGATATTCACCTGTTTCTCCGAGGCCATAATTGACTGGATATTTGCCTGCACAGAAAGTTAGGCCACAAAATTTAAAAGACATTTTTATATCTCAAAAGCATTCTGTATTAATTACTGCCAAATAAACACTTTCCAAAATTCTTGATGAAAGAGACAAAACAACATAAGTTTCCAATACTTCTCATTTGAAGTGTTACTGAACACAGCAGTCTCTCAGTGTATGATGCTTCTTTAATTCATAAAGAAAAGTCATAAAACCAAAACTTCACTCAAATTCTTAGAACTGAAGTACTGATCTGCACAAAAATAAAAACCAAACAGTAATCTCTACGATACTGGAACATTTTTGGTTCCAGAAAAACATCTTAGGTGATAAGGTCACATTTCTGTTGCAAGATCAGCTATCTCTATGATGACAGCCGTTTTCAGAATATATGAGATACATCCAATTTGACAATCTGAGGGGGTTGTTGACTGTTCCCTCAAGACTGTATGCTCTGTGTCGCCCTAGGTTTTCTAACTGACCTTTAGAATGTTGGGTTGTTTAAAAAGCAACATGGTACTGCTACGACAGCCAAATAGTGCAACGTTATTAGACTAAGCCAGCTTCCTAGTTACACAGAGAATAGTATTTTAGCCATAAGAGTTCACATCCATGGACACGAACATCTATTCTCTCTCTTCCTGTACTCCTTCCTTCAAGAAAGGTGTAAGTAGAATGCTTCTCAATTCCTCATTTGAAAGCAACTCACTCTAGAAGGTCTAGAAGGTAAAGAACAAAGCTGGAGATCTTTAAAATCTGATAATAGACAGAACGTAGCTCTGCGTAGCAGAAGACATACCTTTATATCTAAATAGGCAGCAGAACATGTTAGCTCCCTTTTCAAAGAATGTTACATAGTCAGTGTCAATGAAAACAGTTCAACATGCAAACACACTATATGTTAGAAGAAATGTTTACCCCGTCTAGCACTTGGAGCTCTCTTGACAACTTTTCTGCAAAGGCTTCAGCATTAGAAATAGCATATTCACATCCTTCCATCATTATTTCAATATCCTGTTCCTCTCTTGCATTTAACTCCTGGTATTCATCCACAGCCTCTTCATCACCTCCAGCTACACTTTGATTCTCTCCACTTGGAACGGATTCTTACACAGAGGAGGGAAATAAAACATGTTATCAAGTGCAGAAAGCCACAAGCATTTAAAGAGTACTTAAGTATGTTCCACCATCTTTAAGTAAATTAACCTATTAAACAACTTCAATAACAAACACCTGCTACCTACACTCTTTTCAAGTCTCAGTCTTCCACAGGCTGGTTCCCAACAGTGAAGTTTTCCAAAATATGGAACACAAGCAAAATACAAATAGCCACCCTCCTTTATTGCATGTACAAAGGGACATACTGTCTCACTTTATTCAACACTCGCATGTATTCAATGTGAGAACACAATACAGTATTAGACTAGACTTCTTAGCAGAAAATCAGTAGAAGTTAGACTCTCTTTTGGTAGATAGAGCATAAGGGAAACACATTAAATTTCATTAAAAAAATCAGTCAATAAATAGAAGTTATATTGATGCTCAATATAAGTTTTAGAGCAGAAAAATCAGTACTGAAGTAAGTTAAAATTGTGTAACAATGTTTCTATGAACCATGATTTCTCGTGGCAGTGCTTACTAGATTCAACAAGCCATTCAAAGGCTGACAGACAATTTACAAAACATTAACACAGTCCTGCCAGAAAGTGTTTAGAACATTTGAAACATTTAACTTATCAGTTTGCTAGAGATAAGAGATCCAAAGCATTATTTTAAAAAAAAAAAAAGGATATTATTTAAGAAAAAATGTTTACAAAGCAGAATAAAGGAAAAAGGTGTTACGCACCTTCTGCAACTTTAGGCAGTTCTGAAGAATTAAAAGGTATTGGAAAAGCAGAGGAAAGGAAGCAGAGAATGTTAGCTAGACAAAGAATGAACAGTGTGTATATTTTTAAATGTCAGTAAGTTTGCATGTTTTAATAGTGCATGAACTTGAAAAGTTAAGAGGTTGGTTAAAAGCAAATTTCAGTCAACACCAAAATATAGAAATGCTGTCCTCCCTATTTTACATTTCTAATTCACACTCTTCTGCACAAATCAGACTAGTATTTAATATCAACAGTTCAACTACTTCTGACTAACTCAACATGAGATACGCTTGTTCACTAGGCTTTCTTAAAAAAAATTAACTATAAAAAGATAACGTGACTAAAAAATAATACAGCATGAGTGAACAAGACACAAAGTGTCTTGGCAAACAGTCACGTAAACTGTAGTAAGGCCCAGCAGAATTTAACAGACTTTACAGATTATAAACTAGAGATCTCATTTAAAACCTGACATAAACTTTGCATGCTACTGAAGTGTCACTTTTTAAAGTATTCTTCTAATTTGGGGGAAACGAAAAAGGAAACAAAAGCAGATGTTACACATTTAAACCTACCAGATCTTGCAGGTAGATTTTACTTTGTTCAAGAAACAGAATGTTTTAGAAATTTATGTTCTAGTTTGAGCTAAATAGAATTTTCTATTTAGTGATTTTACTTTTCAGCTCAGTCTCTTCTAAGTGGCTGAACTTGCTGAAACTAACAGCATGTTTTTCCAGACAGTGTTCACTTCTACAAGTGATAAAGCCTGTATGTTATGTAAACATAATGAAGCCACTGTCTCACCATGGGTACCGAATCTGCACCTGCGGGGAGCAGCAGACCCAAAACTGACCAACAAGGTATTCCACCCCACGTAAGTCATGCTCAGTATAAAGCTGAAGGATCATGAGGGTCTCGACCGTCCCTCCTGCCCTTGCTCTTTTCTGCTCCTGCAATGGCCGAAGTCCAAGCAGAACCCTGCTAGTTCGTCTGCCTCCGATCCTGATTTGTGTGTTCCTGAATCCAGCTCCTGGGTCCAGTCTGGAACTTTTCCAGTGCCCTGTTCTGCAGAGCCTCTGGTGACATAATCGTCATTGAGGGTGGGGGGGGTGGGGGGAGGCCTTTATACTGGTTTATTTATATATTTGTACATATTTGTATATATTTCATTATTTTCCTATTTACATTATTATACTGTAGTATTAGTATTACTGTTTCACTAAATCTGTCAGTTTTATC
>NW_010195173.1:32497-39131 GCF_000695765.1 Mesitornis unicolor
CTGTAATGTCTCTCTCCCTTATTCTCTTTTCTCTTCCCTTCTGGGGAGGGATAGGGGTTAATAGAGAGCATCTGTCCAGGATTTAGTGGTCAGCTCAGCCTTAAACAAGGACAGAATACAATAAGCTTATCAATATTTAGAACTTCATTAATGAAGTTCTTTTGTCTCAGCTCTCAGTTTTCTAACAGAAAATCTGTTATCTAGTCATCCTATTTATCTGAAGACTTAGAAAATATTCAAAAACAAAAATGAATAGGAAAAAACAATCAGGATTATTTTTAGTGTATGTTTTACATCAATAGTTCTTAAACTTTATGCTTAACATACAGTTGCAGAAATTTACCTTCCAAAAGCTGTGAACTAACATTAGTAAAGTCAATTTTCTTTCTAAGGTATCTCTGATTGAGTTTCCAGATACATGAAATGAAGGTGTTCTTTTCGACTGTGCTGCTTGCAACCCATTTGTACACTTTGTCAAAATGCAAGTCAAATTCAGGATTCTCCTGCAAAAGATGAGATATGTTACAGGCTCAATAGTCAAATGATTCTCATTTAATTATTGAGATGACAGGATAAAAATGAAATTGCAGATGCCAACCTTTAGGTAATACACCAACACTGGCACCTTGATGCACCTTAATGAAGGTACTAAAACACTTAGAGATAAACTAGAATCCACGCTATGAAGACATTATTTTGTCAAGCCACATAAGGCAACAATAACACATAATTCAGAGATCTGCAAGAGTTTCAAGAAACATTTGACAGTGCTGTCTGCCCTGAGACACCGTCCTTGGAATGACCAATGTCTTGTGTTAGCTTTCTGAAACGAAAAATGGTAGCTGGAATTACTGACAACATATGTAACATAATTCAAGAAGACATAGGGGAAGAGGTAAGGGAAAAACATTATGAGCACTCTATATATTATATAAATATGACAGTATTTAATAGCACTGAACAGGACAGAAAAGACCATTTGGTATTTTAATGGTAAAAAAATTACTATAGAAGTATTTTCAACTAGATTTATTGCCTGATGAGAACACTACTTTGATAGCAATTGAATAAAGTACTTTCCTTTCTACAGCCACTTATGTACAGACTATAACTGGTAACTGGCTGTTCTAAAGATCATATTCCAAGTATTTTACAAGGTCCAGTGTCCTTCTGATGAAAAATGTTATTGCCTCAGAGACAAGTTAAATTCTTACTGATACATAGTTTGTCAAAACTACTATTGCTGCTATACTATATTATATTGCTATTACTATAAGTAATATTATTACTTATATTGTCACTACTGTCTCTAGAAGCAGGCTGCACATGAAACCGCACATGATGGAAAATCGGATTTCCTGTACGGTGCAATATAATCAATTCTGTTTTTTCTGTAGCTTATATTGATAAATATAATTAACATATATTTCTAAACAAATAATATAATTACACAGAATTTGAGCTGTCTGACTATAGTACAGGATCACGCCTGGAAACCAAAACATGACGTGTCCCATCAACTTTAATTCTGACTTTTTTAATACAAGAGACTTTGGCATTCCATGTTTGCTTTTAGAAAGAAAATTTCAACATCACTGTTTAGAGTGGTACAAATGTTACAGAACATTTCCAAAAATTGTTAACCAAATTCTGTTTTGCAAGAAAAAACCCTGAAAGATGGTATAATTTTAAACAGAACCTTAACCTGAGGAAGCAGTTCTCCAATACAGTATTTAGAAAGAGCAAGGAAAATCTAAAATGTAGCAAACAAGTATATGGATAACTGAAATAAGAAAACATATTTAACCTGCACTTGGGGAGGAGGAAAATGAAGAATTTTCAACTTCATACTTTTCTGCACTATTCTTCCAAATCACCAGTCAACAGAACAAAAAACCAAACATCACGGGATAAAGATTTTTCACCTCTGCCTGTTTGCACATTTTAGTTTATGACAACAGATGAATTTAAATCATTAAAAATAAGTTACTCTCTTCAATGGAAAAGAACAACATCTCAGGACTGTACACTTTCCAACAATGGCCAGTGTCATCATTTAGAGAACACATATAAGAGCTGACCTTCGAAAGCTTATATACTGCTCATTAAGAATGTTTTAAGTGTCCTAACAAAAACATTACATATAGCTTAATGTCATTAGTAAGATAGTGACAATTTATTTTTAAGGAGAAACTAAGCTCAGAGTAGAAATCTACATACTTCAAACAAACAAACAAAAAATGTACTGGTCCTTAGCACAAACACTGTACAGTCACTGAGACACAACTTCAATAAACAGGGCAGGTATTCAAAATATTGCTGTTCAAGCATACCTATGCTACTCTTACGCAGTCTACCAGGGTTATATTCTTGGAAAGGCTGGAAGAAAATGCACGCATAAGCAGCACAGGAAAGTATCATACTAATTCCTCATGAATGTATTAACAATCTAGGTTTTAAAGCAGTTGGCAGCAAGGAAGTTAACTCTTCACTTGGAACCAAAAGGGTGTTCCAAGCGGAGTATTAAACCAAAAAAAGTTACACATACTTTAACAGCATCTTTGGCATCAACAACAGCAAGATCTCGAAGTGCCCATGCAGTCTGCCTTTTGTAGAAATCTCCCTTGTCAGATTTTTTCACTTTTACCACATTTACTTGCACTGGTCGTTCCGTTGTCACTGTTAAATGAAGTAAAAGAGTAACTTCAAAATGCACAAATTACATCTAACCTTTGTTTCTGCTATACTTCAACTTCTGAAATGAATTATCTGTGGGGGAGATTTTATTGTATTTATTTGATGAAAAGAGATCTTTTGAAACATTTTCATCCATAAAATCAACAGTTCAGTTTAAGTCTCAGTCAACCGGATACACATCTCTCTACAGCTTGTGAAGTAATGAACCCAATTTACAGATATTGACTTGATACAGCAGATCTTAGACCATGGCCACATAACTGACAAAGCACAGAGGTAACTGGAGATTACAGTCAAAATAAAAATATTTTCTGAGATTCCTAGGCTAAAAAAAATTATAGCAACCTAACTTATTGAGAGATCGACCCAAAGCATCTGATTTGTTGAGGAGGCATAATATAATACCCATGCACTCAGAGCAACATCAGAACTCACTTCAGTTACTGTGCCTTTCCAGAGCCCTCTGCCTTGGACTCTAAGCTGTACTCTCTATTGCATTTTATTTAGGTTGATCAGCCCAAATTGTCTGTTTTAAGCACTATATAAAGTCTGCTTCAAAAGCCCACCAGTCACTCACAAATAATTTTGATTCTTTCATTTCAAAGTACAATGAAATCTAGGAACAGAAGCACAGGCTTTTACTTCTTTTTTAGTAGAAACAATAATAGAAGTATAAACTACAATTGATTTTCTCCATTAGAAATTGAAAGCACCTGTTTTATATGCAGCAAGAATAAACAAAACTAAGACAAATACAACTGAATAAAAAACAAAGGTGAAGACAAGAAATATGGTGTGGTATTACTATGTACCTGTGGCACACAAAAAGCAGTTTCTCTTCTTTTTGCCTGCTTTGCATACGTTCACAATGCTCAACAAGCGTTCATCATTGGGAGTGAAAATATCCCTCTGTAAAGCATGCTTGATTGCTGTCATTTTCTGTCAGCTGAAAGATTTTAAAAAGTCGTAATACATTCAGAAACATATAACACACACACACAGAGAACCATTTACTAACAGCAACTACAGTTTTTTGAAATTAAGTTTTACAGGTAATATAATAATCATAATCTAGACAAGCATGATAGATAGGTAGAGTATCAGTCCACTTCGGACTTTTTCCCCAAGATACAACTTACTATCTTACTTCAGTTAGACAACTTTAATTTATCAACACTAGGATGACCCTTCTGCCCTATTTAAGGGAGAACAAAAAACTTCTTAGCAGTAAGGAATGAGAGGCACTAACAAGAAGTTGAAATGGGAATCAAGAAAAGGGACTCCCTCACTAAGTATTGGAATTTTAGAATGGGTATGAATGTCATGGATCCAGTAAAAATCTGTATTAAGATATGTGAACAAAAAAAACCCCAAACCAAACCACAGAATTGGACAGGATGGAGAATGTGAAATTAACATGACTACAGTGATGACCTTAAATGAAACTTAAAGTCCAGAATCCTTCAAATGTACCTAAAACCTTCAATTACATTTTCAGGACTCTCTCACCAAATCAAGGTTATATGTTTGGCAGACAAAATTTAAAATCCTGTCCCATTAAAGGGTGAAAAAGTGTCGCTGGCTCCATGCTTCGCAGGAAGATTTCTGGAATACAGTATCTCATAGCAGTCATTCCAGAATGTATCAAGCCACCACTCAGATGCCAGTTTCAAGACTAACAAATTATTACTTTTGAGTCTTGGTGTACCACAAACATATCCTAATTTTCCTCTGGTAGAGGGAAAAATCATTCTGATTCAGGATCAGTGTCCCTGCATGCTTCCTCACTCCCTCCTCCCTCGGTATTGTTAGAGAGATTCTAAATTAGTACCTGACCCCACGTTGTGAAAGCGTTCTCAAGTACCCTGCTCAAACATTAAATTCAGTGACAAAAAAAACCCAAACCCAAACCAACCAAACAAAAAAACACCAGTCTGCACTTATAAGCACCCTTGTAATAGAATTTAATATCTTTTTCTTAAGCCTTAAGTCAGGTTTATCTTCAGGATATTGAAGTCTTTCATAAAAGCTTTCTTAGAACAGAATAGTTCCTGGAAGGCACAAACTATGGGGACAGATACACACCTAAGGCAACAAATCTCTGAGCCTCTGGAAATACAGCGTTGGGTTTCTTTGTTTTGTAAAGACCTATTTCCCTGCTCTTGCCAGCTACCACATACTATTAAATGTAACAGGCTGTTCTTCTTCCTCTTCATCCGCAAATCAGGGCCTGGTAATTGTTACAGTCATGCAGAATACAGAAATACATCTTCGTAGCCAGTAGCAAGTTTGACTTCAAGGCCATCTAAATCTGAAATGGCCACAACACAATTTTGCAAAGTCTATCAAGTTTGACTACTGTGCTGCCTTTTCTTGGATGCATGCACTGGAGCTCAGAAATGGGCTTTTAATTAGTTTCTTACCTCAGCAATATTAGTGAAGAATTAGTAATATTCACCTGACTCAGAGCAGTTCCTCAGACTACAGAGAGATTCTAGGCAGACTGAAAAGAGTCACACTTAGACATCAATTAGTGTTTTTTTATTTAAAAACAGAAGCTCCAATATTACTCTGAACTTGTGCCTTAAAATTCTACAGTGTGTTAAACTCATGACTAATATACATCACATGCTACACTGCCTGATGCTGAGACAATACGTGGAGTTACATTTTAGGTTTAGTTTTTCTCTTGGAGATGCCTGGGTTGCTTTCTCTAACAAACACACAGCAAAGAGAAAAGGTTTTCTTGGCACTTGAAACAGAAAAGGCACCAACTTTTCTCTTAGCTTTTTATGTCCCACTATGCCTCAGCTCAGCTGGCCACCACCACATCTCTCATCTTAGGGAATCTAGTAGTTTGAAAGATTAGTAACCCAAAGGCCAATATATCAAGCTGGAATCAGTATAGAGCTCAGAGCATCCAAAGAAATGCTGTCTGTGTGACACCCCTGTAGCAATGTAACACACCATAGCTGCTGTCTAACAATCTCTCCTCCTTTCATCAAATGCTGGGTACAGCTACTGTTTCCCAGATTGCACCAGGTTATCATTCCTGTTACTGTTCAATAGGTGCATTAAATGAACAAAGTGCCAACAACCTCCTATATTTCGGATGTATCCCCCTTTCCTTCCTGATTTAGGATTCTACTTTCTGCTCGCATTCAGATGCTGCAACCTGCTAACTCTCCCATTTCACTGCTAACACAAGCTGTCCAGGTTGTGCAGAATAGACCTTTCCCATAAAACAGAGCATGTTAAGCCCAAGGTCAAAGACTTGCTCTGACATATAGTCCAACTTCTCTCACAGACTCAACCTCCTTAATCACAGTCCAAAAACCTTCACAACGTGCCAGGACCAAGTACATCACTAATTTCTTCAAACACGACTCCTGCTGTCCCCCCACATGAACACAAAATCAATCACAGGGAGCCGGAGATAAAACTGCTACCTCAGAAAAATGCTTCAGGAGAGCTGAGACCATAAAGGTCTCTAATAAATTCCTTTAGACGTTGCTGCACTTTTTTTTTTCTTTTTTTTTTTCCCCAATAATTCTACAAAGCCTCAGCTTCATGAAATCTATCCAAGACCTCACATCACAGACACAGCCTGTCCAGAAAATACACGGGAAGGATTCAACTGGGCAATGCGGCGAGGCTACTCGGGAACCACTGCTGAGCCTCCCTCAGTGTGGAAATAGGAAAACATGCGACTTCTGCATCCTGTCACCTTAAAACATAACTTCAGAGCGTAGCCTAACTGTAACATCAGCGGGAACGCCGTTCACAGCCAGAAGTCGATCAAAAGATCAATCATGTATCAGCAAATCTCAGAAGAATTACTTATAGCAGCCAAGAGCCCGGCTGACACTAGCTTCACCGCCTCCCACCTCCGAGTCCTAGAGAAACCGCCCCGGAGACGCCCCTCCGCGCAACCGCC
>NW_010195173.1:39368-41589 GCF_000695765.1 Mesitornis unicolor
CACTGCGCGCTGCCCGCAACGACCGCTTCCGCTCACGTGACGCCAGCAGCGAGACTGCAGGCTAGAAAGCCCCCACGGTCACCGCAGCGCCCCCTCCCGGAGAAGATGGCCGTAACGCCTGTAGCGGCCACCGAGCGGCGTGGGGTGGGGAACGATGGCGCAGGGGTGGGTCGAGCCAATGTGAGCTCGGTCAGGGGCAGGGTGTGAAGACGGAGGGAGCGGCCAAACAGTGTCCGAGGGCAGGGGACAGAGACCTCTCTGGCGATGTCGTGGGGAAGGGTGGTCCCGCATTTTTCCACTGTGTCTGGGTGCACCAACCTGAGGCGACTCCTGCCCGACACACAGATGGGTTAAAAAATAGGAAAAAAAGAGAAGGGCCTGAATAACCTCCCCACGTTCTAAATAGCTGGGGGAAAGAAGCTCTCTCCAGTAGCTGTGAACCCTGCTTTGTAATTACAAGGCATAAACCAGCAGGAAAAATAATGCAAATATGATCTTTCTGTATTGCGGCCTGTATTGTCAGCCTGATGAGAGAACTCCTGCCAGCAGAGTTTGTAACAGAATAGTGAAATGCCATTACATCCTTAGTAACTGACTGTCTTTGATGCCAGTGATAATTTGGAGGGAACAGTGACTCTGTGAGTAGTGATCGTGACATTTAGGATTTGGCATCTAACCATGAGAAATGATGTCCAAATCTGGTCGTAGCTCCTTGTAGCCACTACTGATTTCAGTGAGTACTGGAACTACCGTCCAGTTTAAACTTTTCTGTGACAGAGATTCTCCACGTGATCAATATACTTCACTCATTTTTAGCATTATTCCTGTAAATTATTATAGTATTTCTTCAAGACTTGCATGCAGAATTAAGAGAAGGCTGAAATAATTACAGATTACTTGGTCACATTAGTATGTCAGTATGCCTTTAAGATATGGTTGATAAAATTTATTGGCCAGCCCATGACCAATAAACAGAAAACATCGTTTCCAAGTTATTGTTATAAATTGCCAAGACATGGACTTTTAACGTGTAAAAGTGAGTTCATTATTCCTGTATAATTTTTTCACTTGTTTGCAAGTATTAAACATGACTGACCAATAGAGTCTTGCTGAATGTACGTCTATTTCTGACTTACAAAATAACACGCCATATACTTCTATAATATATCATTCATGAGGGCTGAGGTTAAAAGAGAAGTTACAGTTTGGTAATTTCTCAAATCAGCCACAAAACACAACCGTCTCTGGCTAGGTCGATAAAGATGGGATGAGGCAGCCATAAGAGATTGGACAGGGTTTCATAAAGCTTTTGTTGTTGGTGTTCAAAACCCCTCTAGTTTCCTGCCTTTAGTTGTTAATTTTGCTTCAGGGCAAAAAGCCCAAACATAATTTGTTAACGCTAAAATGTAGTTACATGTGTTAAAACTGACATGAGATCATCTTGCAGGATGCACAGTGCCATTCTCTCCCAGTTCAGCTTCCCACAGGTGCTTTTTAGAAAGGGGCTTTGATTTATGACAAAATATTTGTAAATTGCATATTACAAATTATTTCATACAATCACTTGTTTTACTGCAAGATTTATGTGCTGGAAAAGTATTTGGGAATAGGTGGATGACAAGGAAAGCAGTACAGGCTTTCACTTGGAGAAGGTGGGTTACTGTGTGCATGACTCCAATACACAAAGGAGGAGAATGAGAAATACGCCAGAAGGCACAGTCCAGACACAGGCTCAGTTTCACTTCCAAAATTACTAAAATTCTGCATTGATTTGTATTTGCTTAATTTAAGATGCAGGAAAAGAATAGTTATCCATGAAAGTTAAACACACAGGAAAAGAGTCCTTCTGATTAAGATACAATGTTGTGGGTCTTAGATGGTGAAAATTATCTTAAATCCATGAACTCCAGTAGAACTTCACCAGTGTATTTTTTGCTGATATGAAACTATCTTGTCTGAATGATGATGTTAAATGCTTTTTGTAACATGGAGCTGCAGGAGACTTATTTTTTTACGTATAGAATAAGACAAATATGGTACTGATAAATGCTACATTAAAAATATTCTCAAATTCTTTTGTCATACGTTTCCCTGCATTCTTAATTCTGATGCTGGTTAAAGAGTTTTTAAAAAATATACTTAGGAAAAAAATCATGTATCTCTTATGACAGCTTCTATTCTCCTCTTAAACAAGGAACAAAAAAACTCAGGAATTAAACAA
>NW_010195174.1:0-2946 GCF_000695765.1 Mesitornis unicolor
TCCTCCTCCCCCACCCCCACCCCCACCACGACGAATATTACCTGGATTTGCTGCAAGATGCTTCCTGCTCCTGTTACCATTTCTGTAGTTCTCATTTCATTAACGCCTCATGTTGTCTTGCAGCCACTGGCAGCAGTTCATGAAAGGTGGAAGCAGGACTCCCTCGAAGTGAAACTTACTGTCTTAGAAAGATGTTTTACAGCAGTGAAGTCTTCAGGCCACAGATATATTGAGCTATTTTGTTTATATGTATTGGTGCTGCACTACTTGGACACTTGATACCATGGTACTCATACGATGCAGTTATTAATAATTTTTAATCTTTGGCCTTTGCTTTCTAGCTCTCCTGTTAAAATCCAACTGAATTATCTCAGACTGAAAAAATTTTGTACCTATCTAATAATTTATTTTTTTTAAAAAATAAGGGGTTTTACTCCATTTTGTATTAAAACACCTGTATCATATTTCTCCTCTATTGCTGTGCCAATCAGTATTAGTCTTTTGGGTGGTTGGAAGAAAGAAAGGCTAAATATTGAACAGGCATAGACTTTATCTAGGTAAAAGATGGTAAAAGTATTTGTCCTTGGATACAGCTGGGCACACTACAGGGTAAGGCTGGGATACTTAAAGTAAGGGAGAGAATTCCTGTTGGTTATTTTAGTGATGCAGAACACAGTACAGTGTCTGCAATGACTGATATAGACAGCAAGAATAGAGGAAAATTATTTCCAATTCAACTGCCTCTTGTACTCCTTTCTGAAATTTTCTAAAACATCCATTATTTTGGGTGGCATATTTCTATAAAACTTTGGAAAAATTTCTGTACTATATTTTAAGTTGCATTTTAATTAATATCTGCTTTTGAAATGAAACCCTTTGTCTTCAGGCAGCAAAAGAGAGAAAAAGAGCAACCACAGAGCATAAATATTTTTACAGGGCTGTGGTGTATTAATATATTATTTTTTTCTAATAGATTTTTTGATTATTAAAAATACAAATTGTCTGATTAATTATAAATTATAATTTGATTTATAAGATGGTGTTACATATTAAATAATGCCAGATGGTGCCATGAGGGCATTAGCTCCCTGTAATAGATTCTAGATGACAAGGGAATTAAAAAGGGACAGAGTCTGGGAACCAAATTAAACAAGCAGTGAAAACTCTGCCAGAATAAAAATAGTTCTTAAAGCATTTCTCTCTCTACCTCTCTTGCTCTCTCTCGTTCTTATTCTCTTTCTCTCTCTCTCTTTCTCCCTCTCTCTCCCTCTCCCCCCCTTTTTTTAAAGTTAAAATTAGAAAAACCACCCCAAAACCTACTTATGTTTTGTTATGCTTTCAGTATTTATGGTTACAGCAGGACTCCAAAGGCAATATAGCATGGATTAAATCTTCAATGGCTTCATGTGCCTTATAAGCTTCCCTCAATATGTTTGCATTGGTTAGTAAAAAATCTATTGTTATGTACCACCATTTGTAAAATGTTTCTGGATGTCAGAGCAGCCAGGTTTGTTACTTGCACTACTCCTAGGTAAGATGGATCCCTTTCCCTGCCTTAGCACTAGTGGCTGAGGTGCATCATTGCCCTAAAGTGCAGTTTCTCTTCCTATGCACAATTAAATGAGACACTACTTTGGTTTCACTTATAAATATGAGTTACAAGGACCAAAACATATGATTATATAAAGAACACTCCAAGTACTGTTAAAGTGAATGAACGAACTTCCTCTCCCAAAGGTGTGTGGAGGGGTGAAAGAATAGAGTATGCAAATACATACATTAAAATTCCAGTTACATAGACATTGTTAGCACTAAATTATAGGGGGTTTAAAAATAATTTTTAACATTGGATTGTTAATAGAGTTGCCTGTGTTAAACTCATGTGAGGAAGAGGAATCTCCTTCAGCACTGACCTGAATATCTCTCTTCTGACCCTCAGCTCTGGCTTCATGTCAGTTTGGTGTATTTAAAACTCTACTGCTGCCTATGCTTTGCTTTGCCATGGCTATTTCCACTGTGTCTTGCATCTTAATGGGATAGTCTGGAGTCAACTAAAATATGCATCTTGTAATTGCAAGCTTTATTTTGAGTAGTGTTCATTAGGTTTCTTGTTCTTTGTCTGGCAATCTATTACCATTATGTGAGCCATGTAGGCTAGCATAGTAATACCCTACGGGGCATCCTATCTGCAGCTGCCCCAGCAGGTATGTTCTTGTATCCTTCTGGTTTTAAGTCTGGTGTCCTTATTTGATGTCATTTGTTGAACATCTATGGAGACTTTCTTCTTCCATCTTGCTGTACATGGATTGCTCTGTACCAGGAATGCAAGAAGGGTATATAAAAGACTGAAAGTTCTGTAAAATAATCCATGTTACGATCTGCAATAAGTGTCTGAGAAGCCTGAGAGAGTCTTTAGACTTGGCAAGTCTCTCTCCTCTGAGAGCTCTGCTTCTTTCTTTTTTTTTTTTTTTGTGAAGAGAACAGTGAAATAGTATGGATATCTTTTTCTTGAACTCAACCTCATGCATTTTATTTTGAAGTGTCTGATTCAAGAGCACAATTTTTTTTCCTGTACTCTTGTTGTTCTTGTTTTGATACATCATCTTTCTATTGAACAATGACTGATGACTTCAGGCTCTGCCTAATACACAATGTTTATAAATGAATCAGAAAAGCAACGTTGCACGTATTTGCATGAGAAGATAATGTAATGAAGTTGAACCAATTTTACCTCTGAAGTTCTCTATTTAAAGTGCACTGGTCTTCAATGTAAGACGATGTAAAAAGTGCTAAGTCTGGACTTTTTTTCTTAAACTTGGAAATTCCAGTGTAGGCGATTCCAGAGTTTCCAAATTTATTTTGGCACTTATTAAAACTAGAAGTTATATTATCATAAAATCAATGAAGGAAGGGAGGAAATTTTATTTTATTTTATATTTTATTTTA
>NW_010195175.1:0-3089 GCF_000695765.1 Mesitornis unicolor
CTTTTCCAGTTGTTTTTAAAATAAGTCGTCTTGATAATGCCCAATCACTGTTCAGCAATAACCAAACTGTTGGTGTGTTATCAACACTGATTTGGCCACAAATCCAAAGCATGGCACTATATAGGCTGCTGTGAAGAAAGTTAAATCCATCCCAGCCAGACCCAGTTCACAGTGCTAATTAGAGTTCTGTAACTTGAGACACTTTATATAAATGTCTAAATAACAACTGCATCTAATTCTTAACATTTCTGGTATTGCTCTTGCCTCTCCATAACAGCTAGCATGAAAGCTTATGGACTAAAAACATCAAAACCATCTTCATTAGATGGAGCTTTAGACTCAAATTCTATCAAATGTTAATTTTCTCAATTTAGTACATGCTTACCCTGTGCAGAAACCAGTGCTGATGTAAATATTCTAATCCTTGAAGTATCATCAGCATATATGCTTTGATGTGAGTCTGTCAACACAATACTAGTATCTTTTATAATAACCTGTAAAGTGTTAGATGGGTAGCAAAGCTTACCACAAAAAAATTAACTTCCTTCAGTTCTTTCAGCTCAAAAGCCATTTTATCCTTTAAGACAAAGCTTGAATTGGGGAGGGTCAGGAGAGGACAGGCACAGGGCTACCTATTGGGAAAACCTGATCATTAGAGGACAGTATGGGACTCTGACATCTCAGTTCTGTTTTGACTCCACTTTTCTTTTAAGTAACCCTTGAAAAAAGTTATTGTTTCAGTTTTTTGACTTGCAATAAAAAAAATTCTTACTCTTAATAACAGAAGATTGGCAAGGAGGATTGTAAACATGCTCAAGTGACTTGCAGCTGGGCTGTCGAAAAACATATATTGGACTAATTGCTGTTCAGTCTTTTATGCTTGACCAGTAGAACCTCTGTGCTTAGATAACATAGGCTTGTGATACACTCAGAGACACCCTGTCTAACATGCTTGAGATTCCTGCCCTGATGGGGGGAAGATCAAAGCACAACAGTGGAAAACTACACCTGTGAAAGATCCTTGAAATACAGGTGAAAGCAGCAGGTTCAAATTCTCTCTCTCTCTAGCAAGAGCCAAGCTCTGCAGTGCCTGTGTTCCCACTTGTGTACCTCTGCCTGGGTGCTCCTTCAGAGATCCCCTGGTTCGCAAAGTACTTGAAATAAATCTGCTCTCTGCATCTCATCCATGGTTTTGTGGTTGTTCCTGTGACCTGCCTGTGTCAGCTCACACACTCAGTTTAGCTTCCTAGCTTAGTCTCCCCCAAAAATCCCCATTAGATATAGTAATAACATTCTACACAGTTGTAAACTCCCTCCTTCCTGGAGTCAGAAATTTTAAGAACAGTGTTAACTTTACCACATTACTTACAACAGATATTCTAATGTACACTTTGTCTTCTCCCTAAGCCTGGCTGTTCTACAAAACTCCTACTCTCTTCTTGAAACTAGACTAAGTTTTCCCTTGGATTCAGCTTTGTGTACGTATTTCCTGCAAGTATGCAGTATTTAGAAATTTTAAGTGTTAGGCTTATCAGCTTCCTTTAAAAATATTCTTAGGTGTGTATTCATCTTTGCAGCAAGCTTTCTAGGATAAATAAAACTCTGTAGAATATCCAAATGGCCCTTTCTTAGGATAAAGCGGTATAACAATAGAATCAGTTTTTGAGTTAACACAAGCCTGATGCCGAGTAAGAACAACAGGTCATCTAGCCTTGTATTCTACACTCAAGATCAGGAAGGTATGCCCTCCATGGTGTGGCTCATTCCTTACAGTCTCAGTATGATGACCATGTGAATTACCGAATTGCAAGATATTTGTTTGCATAGCTCATAACAGCAGCATCTGTGTTCATGTTCTCCCTCTGCAGAAACCATGATACCAGAAGATGCTATGCATGTGAGCATATAGCCTTGGCTAGATTTTATAATTCATGCCTCTTACACTTTCAGCATTCACAACTGTTTTATCAGGACTGCTAAGAGGTGGACATCCTTCTCTATTGCCTTTAGTACCTGCTTATGGACCTGCCGATCATAATTTTTTTTACTACCATTTTGAACTGCTGATGCTACCTGCTTCTACAGTGCCCATGGCGACAAATTCAAGAAATTCACTACATGCTGTGTAAAGTAGTACAGATTTTTACCCCCTCCCAAAAAATGTTTTAAACACATCTCCTATTTCTAGTACTGTGAGGTTGTGCAAAAACCAGTTCTGCATGAACTTTATCTACCACCTCAGTTTTGTAGACCTCCCCATGCCCAGCCTTTTCCTCTCCAGAGTGAGGAATCCCAGACTTTTTCTTAAAGATGATGCTCCACCCCTTTACCAATTTATTTGTCCTTCTCTGTACATTCTCTAATTTTAATAACTAAAGCAACCACTTTGAAAGTAAGTTCACAATACAGAAGAGAAACATATCTCCACTCTGAAAAGTTACATAAAATATCTGGAAAATTCCTATTTGGTCTAATATTTATGTCAGGGCTACAAATTATTTGCATTAGCTAATTTTAAAATACCTTTATCTCCAGCTAGGTATCTGTAGCTAGAAGTCAACTTAAACACAATTGAAAAGATACAGGTTTTACTCCTGCCAACAGAGGTTTTAAATATCACCACTGAAACCTAATAAGCCACATGAATTACACTTTACCATGGCTTAAAAAGTCTGCTTTTGGCTGTCACAAATTCCATGTGAAGCAAACAATCAGGTAAATTCAGCACTGCGCTCATTTGCAAGCCTATCAGCAAGATGCAAAATGAGGTAATCTAAATTTCAACAACTCTCCCCATCATTAATATCCACATAGCCCCCCCAAAAAAAACCAACACAAACTTAGTTATTGAAATAGATGTTCTGCCATGACAATTTTTTACTGTCCATTTTGGGCTGGAAAAAATAGCTCAAATCAAATTAAGTAGAATCTTTATGATCCAACTAATTCTAAAATTCAGTTTGAAACTGTACCAACAGTATTTGAGGACTGATTCCAGAAGTAGCATTCATTTTACTTACACCAATAATATATGGATTGACATACAGCAGTCAGTGGAAACGCAGTTTCAGTGGATGCTGGCACTTCAT
>NW_010195176.1:0-4227 GCF_000695765.1 Mesitornis unicolor
CTGAAGGCAATTAATTAATATAATGAATTTAATTATGAGATTAACACAGTAAAACAAATTATAAAATCTGTGGTCAGTATCAGTGATCCACTTGTTATTAATTTGCATATTCATGCTGAAAATGTAATGCTGCTGTCCAATCTGCTTGAACATATCATTCCCTTAATACTTTTATTTATTTTTGGTTTTGATGTTGGTGCTTTTGATAACTGTGTAACATCCAACTCATCAGTATATTAGCTGAGATATCAAGAGGCCCTGTAGCCTCAGCTTCTGAAGCCGAGAACTAGGTCAAAGTATTACAGTAAATGCTCTGTCTGGATGAAATAATAGAGATCAAAAAACTAATGTACATCCAAACTAAGTTGATATACACTTTCTGTTAGTCCCTAATTAACCAGACCACTCCTACACATGTTCTTGAAATAGTCTTCTCAAGATGTAATTAATAAGCACAAATCTTCTCTGACATACAGTAGGAACTTTTAACAAAATATGTCTCTAGCCTCCCATGAGATTTGTGTATTACACAGATACGTGGCCAATTGGCCTTACCCACAAAAGACAATTCAATGTAGATCTGAAAGAAGTGTTTCCTATTTCATTATCAACAAATCATTGTTAACCCCTGGGTCAGATTCTGATATCTTTAGTTGTGTGGAGTAACACCTTATATAATTTATGCTACATCTAAACGAAACCATTCTGAATTCAGACAAAACCGCTGGTGGATAAAGGTATCTCTTATCAGTGTTAGAACTTCAGACTCTGATTGATATTTACTGAAGTTGAGATGATGATAACTTGCTTTTTCATTGCTGCTCTGAATTTGTTCGTAAACATGGGCTTGCAGTTAGCTGATGTACCAAGTGAACAGACTCCGTTTAGAAACACTAGGCCTTTCTAATCTCTGTTTCACTAGCTGATGGCCAGAGGCAAGGTGAATGGGATGTGATCCAGTGTTTTGCATTACTCTCACAGTCTTCAGATGGGGATCATACCTGCAAATGCTCGAACTGGGAAGGATATAAACTTTGCTTCGTGTGCCACTGCAGATGGTGTATAGAATCATGGAATCACGGTGTGGTTTGTGTTGGAAAGGAGCTTAAAGATCATCCAGTCCAATCCCCCTGCCATGGGCAGGGACATCTCCCACTGGACCAGGTTGCTCAAAGCCTCATCCAATCTGGCCTTGAACAATTCCTTGGAGAGGACATCCACAACTTCTCTGGGTAATCTGTTCCAGTGTCTCATTGCTGTCAGAATAAAGAATTTATTCCTAATTTCTAATCTAAATCTACCCCCTCTTAGTTTGAAATCATTACTCTTCACCATATCACTACATGTTCTGTAGCAGGTTCAGGTGGAACCCATCAGAACAGCATCAAATCATTTACAGCATCATATCATTTACAGCATCAACAATATCTTTATCTCAACTCATTATTTTTCTTACTTTTGCCCTTCCAATTCTCTCCCTGATCCCAATCAGGGGGAGTGGGTAAGGGGTTGTGTGATGCTTAGTTGCCAGCTAGGGTTTAAACCATGACAAACATCATCCAGGATTAATAAATTTCTGACACCTATGCAGTTTTTTTCATTTTACTTTTCATGAATCTTCTAACCTTACTGTGGTTAAAGGATACGAGGTCTGGGTAATATAGTTTGCCTTTAATCACAGAATCACAGAATATTAGGAGTTGGAAGGGACCTTGAAAGATCATCCAGTCCAACCCCACTGCCAGAGCAGGATCACCTAGACTAGGTCACACAGAAACATGTCCAGGCGGGTTTTGAATGTCTCCAGAGAAGGAGACTCCACAACCTCTCTGGGCAGCCTGGTCCAGTGCTCTGTCACCCTCACAGTAAAAAAGTTTTTCCTCATATTCAGATTGAACCTCCTATGCTCCTCTTGCCCTGTCATTGGCTATCACAGAGAAGAGCCTGGCTCCTTCCTCCTGACACTAGCCCTTTACAAATTTATAAACTTAAGGTAAGAAAGAGCTTTGGGTTGTACTAAGTTTCCATGCAAGTGTAAGATGTTGAAGATCCAACAAATTCTTTACAGGGACACAAATGTCAAGTCACCACCTACAAATAACAATCACCCTTGGTTTTCCAAAAGTGAATGATAAGATCCAGTCAGCACCAATAATCGTAAGCTCCATGGAGAGGATTTTTGGTACAGGAAAGGGCAGGGTAACACCCCACACAAAGCTTCTTACTACAGCCAGAAATAGTACTTAAATATGTGTAAGTAAATACTTAAAAAAACTTCACATATAGTGTCCCAGATATCATAGGTAGCTGTCACAGTGCTGTTATTTATCCTTAGGTATGACCATGAATATTTCTTGACCAAGCAAATTTAAACAGGCCTTAAGTAATTATACTGAGCTGTTTACTGCTAAAAACTCTGCTGAATCAAAGCTGTGTTTTCCGTATTGTTTTGGTACAAGATATACAAATTACTTTTTAATCAAC
This sequence comes from Mesitornis unicolor, assembly GCF_000695765.1. NCBI lineage: Eukaryota > Metazoa > Chordata > Aves > Mesitornithiformes > Mesitornithidae > Mesitornis > Mesitornis unicolor. The sequence goes on from NW_010195176.1 coordinate 2,485, forward strand.
CAAATCAACAGATATATAGCATGTGTTCAGCTAAACCATCTGATACCTTTGAGAATAGCTAGTAATCAAGCAGAATGAATATAATGAATTGTCATCGCTAACTATTAAAGTAGCTCTAAACCCATTTGCTAGTGATTCATTCATGCTCAGGAAAACAGGCTGAGTCTGAAACAATAAAAAAGTTTATTATTCATGAAAGCTTCATAAAAGTTAACTCAAGCACCTCCCCAATTCAAACATACATTTGTCCTCATCTCACCTCTGAATCATGTGTTCAATCTGCCCTTTCTCCATCCTGCTGTGCTGAACTCATTACTTCAGTCATATGACATAAGGATCTGGGAGACAGAAATGTCTTTACACGATACTCTGGCCTGCTCCCATTCAGAAACAGTCAAATAAAAATTATATGAAAGGGTGTCAGCCTCCAGGATATAAATAGAAGGATATTTTATTTCTATGAGCTGGGCTTACAAATAGGAATCAAAGAAGCAGTATTTGGAAAGAAAATAGTAATTTTTAATCTAGTAGTGCAAGGTCTTGATGCAGCAAACAGTCTAATGATCTGTATGTACTTCATGTGATACTTGCTTTTGAATAACAGGTGGAACTGGGGTCTCTGCACACAGTAGAGATAGTGCTTTTGTGCACCTATGCCATTTTCATTGCCCTTTAAAAACAGCTACTTCACATTGTTGCAAGCTCCCAAGAAGACTTTGCTTCTCCACCTTACCCGAGGCAATTCCTAAAGCTCCTTTGGGCTTAGTTGAACTTCCTGGAAATCACTCAGAAGTCATTGATTCTTGTTTCTCAAGAGACCCGAAGTAGTGCTCAAAGAGTCTGTGAGGGCACTAGTAGTTTAACTAGACTGATGTAAAGACACCTATGAAAAGAATTAAGATCATACTTATAGTTCTGGGTTGCTTTTTATTTAAAGCTGGTACATAATTCATTGAATACATGAAAGAAAAGTGATTATTCACTGTGTCAGATAGGGAGATGAAACTTAGTGGCCTTGTGTATAATACTTCTTTATTGTGTCTTTCTTGATATATGATGAAGTTACATCCATTCGTAACCCATCAGTATAACACATGTAGGATGGGACACTGTGAAAATGACAAGAGAGGGTAGGAAAGGCTTTGAAATACTTTGATAGTTACGTAGTCTTTAAAGTTTTTCTATAGTTTTGGAGGGCAGGGACATTGCAAGGGCAAAGCATCAGCATGTCCTCAGCCATAAGACTGTTCTGCAACCAAGATTCTGGTGGATACCAACTGCCAAAAGAAGTTTTGTGGTCTCTGTCAGATGTGTTTCTCCTTTGCTCCAGGGATACAGCTACATGTGAATGGTCACAGAGCAGGCTCACAGGCCCTCGATTGGGAGACTGTACTTGATGCTCAGGAGTAACATGTTTAACGGCTACTTAATTGTCTTCCAGATCTGCAAGGAAAATGTGTGTCTCAGGGAGCCCTCTCCTTGTCTGGCTCTGAATCCATTAGAGGAAGGGAGAGCCACCAGTCATAGTCACTTGACCTGGATCAGCAGCACACCCTGGGTGGAGAAGGCAAGAAGTGGAGTCTGGCAGGAGAAACATTAGAAGCTTTCACAGATCCCTCCCACCCTCACCACAAAAATGTCCCAGAACAGTTTGCTATGGGAAGGAGAGTCTGTGGTAAGTCAATGTCTTTGTGTTTTACACCTTCCATCAAAGTCTTGAAAAAAACACCCAACTCCTGCTGA
>NW_010195176.1:4258-6962 GCF_000695765.1 Mesitornis unicolor
TCTTTTACATTTTTCTCATTTAATACCTTTATTCAGGCTACCAGAAAGGTATCGTAAATACATGATATTGGTATCCTGTTCAGAGATTCGCAAGGCCAGAAGCAAGACAAACTATTTACTAATTCTTTATTTTTCATTTATCTGGAAACAAAATGACATTTTAGAGTAAATAGGGCTAGAAAACAGTACAATTTATATTCTTCAATTTTTCACAAGCTGGAATTCATCTGCTTCCCCTTAGTTAGGACAATAGAGACCAGTTCCACAAAAAAGACGTTTCAGTCATACAAAAGTTGTGCTTTCAGGGACACTCTGAAGAACATGGCAAAATGCACTTGTAGAGAATACTGGAAGTGCTTGGGATTCAGGTGTGAAGGGTGTCTCCCAGCATGGATGTCTCAGGCCATTCAGCATCTATTCTATAAGTGAAATAGGAAAAATCCCCACCATTCCACATATGGATATTCCCAAAACCCAAACATTTCAACAGGTGTATAGCTTGCATTTCCCCTTCATAAGTATTGATATGAAAAAGGTTTAGTTATTCATCTAAAGTATCTCCCAGGAACTGGAAGAGAGTGGTTCTTCCTCATAACAGGGGATTTAGTGATTTTGACATTAACTTGGGTTCATCCCCTTTCTTCACGTATGTTATAGTCCAGTTCTAGAGAATCGAAAACTGCACAGTCTGGACCTCCAAAGTAGTGAAAACTCAACATTTTAAATTAAATCCATACCAACTGAATGGCTCCTTTGAAAGTAAAGTCACAGTTGCTTCTTTCATGTTGTTTTTATCAAATCATCATTTAGGAACTGAAACAATATTTAGCACATTTTACACTAGCATATTGGGGGATAGAATTGACAATTGCTGAAGCAAACACCTCCAAACTCCAAGCAATTTATCTTTAAAGTAAGATTAATTTTTTTTGCTTTAGCTGATAAATTCCTATTCATGCCACCAGTGTCAGGTGAGGATGCTGAGGAAACTTCTAGAGCACAAAATCAAGTGGGTGGAGTGGGCTTACAGAATTTGCCTGGCATAAAAGTAAAAAAAATATCCTACAATCAATTATGAATTCAATAGCTCTTACACTATTATGAATTTTTTCTTTTATCTCATAAAATTTAGGAGTAGCTTCTATACCTGTAGAGGCAAACATAGGTACAGAATTATGAGTTTTGAGAACCCATGCAGGGCAGGTACTAGGCATCAGATATCTAATGAAGTATGGCTGTTGATGAATGTTAGTAGAAAAATCAGAAATACAATTATAACTGATTTTGCTTTTTATTATTACATTCTAGGAAAAGCACAATCCTTCTATATAGCAGATTTCCATCTGGCTGGAGGATTCAATGTTTATAACAATTTGTGCAGCAGCAAGATTAAAAATTCACTGTGAAGATTAAATGACAGTACTAAACAGCAATTGAGTGTTAATTTGCTTTTTTTTGGCTCCACATTGACTCAGATATAGGTAATTTCAATATACTATGCCAGAACAACAAAAACACTGATGATCTTTTATGTCTGTCATAATTTCCGAAACATACTGTTAGAATGTAAACGATATAGAAAACTTGTTAGCCAGTAAAAAATTCTTTCTTTCTCTCTTTCTCTTCATACCTATAAATAGAAATAAAATACCTGTCACAAATATATCTCATTTGGTGGTTTTTTTGTTGAGTTCGTCAGCTGGCTGCAAGATATATATTATAATGAAAACACATTACTACTCCCAGTTCACTAGTTGAGATTTCTGAATGCAAATTACCAGGGACATGTTTTCTATTCTTAGTTTTGTTAATTTCAGGAGTTAATATCAGGTAACAGTTTCTGATATAAATAGCGTTATAGGCCAAGATGGAAAAAACACAAAAACAACAACAACAACAGCAACAAAAACAACAGCAAAATATAGAGTTCAGAATTGACATTAAATTTAAAAGAATCCAATATTCTTTAGTGAAAGTACCTTTATAGGAAAAGTGCCTGTAATGTTTTCATTTAAGATGCAGGTACAGGTAGCGCTTTAGTAGTCTACAGTCAAAGAAAGAAAGGAAGACACTAATTTCCTCTTAAGTCTATTCAAGAATATATTTTCAAATGCATTGATACAGTGACCAAAAGCAGGTGTGTATAAACATTTCAGTGCATCTTTTGACCTTTTATTATTACACCATTTCTTGCACTTCTAGCTGACAATTACTCTTTGGCAAGTCAGAGCTACCTTTCTGTTCTCTGCGGAATAGCTGGACCACCTTGTAGAACTTCAAAATGATCATTGGAAAATGAGTTAATAATGAGAGAAATGGAATGTGGTGATTAACACTGAAACTTACACATGCATAACCTGCAGTGTGACAAACAGCAGCAATAAATTAGGCTTTATGTTGAAGTCTAATAGTTTCTTTGCATCATAGAATTAAAAAAGGAACCAGGAAAATGTTGTCTTTGCTTAGATTTGAGTAATACCATAGGAATAACTCGACCTACCCAGACAGTATTGGTATCCTAAATAGAAAAGGTTGAAGTGCTGATTTAACAAGTTAACATAAGGAAACACTTAAGTACATATCTAGCTGTAATGAAGTTATTTAATTAAGCTCCCAATAAAAATGAATATATACGGTTGTAGAACATTTTAGAGCAGAGAATCTTTTAAATTACAGACAGCTCATATATTTAAAATGTAGGGCA